>NC_141072.1:2968778-3061278 GCF_041138505.1 Cibotium barometz | reverse complement strand
GGGAGATGGCATGTGGCAAGCTCCCTCTAAGATATAGATAGAAGATAGAAGATAGAAAAAAGAAACCATAATTTTATAGTTAAAATTTTTTAAAATTTAAAATTTTTAGATTTGAAGTGAAGGTGTTTGTATTTACTGAAATGTGTACAAGGTCAAGGGCCACCAGGATCCCGGGATGATCGGAGATTCGGAGCCTTGAGTGATTTGAAGGTTTGTCCTCACTAGGATTTGATTGACAATTTTTCGACAAGACAGCCTACAGGGGAATGATTTTTTCGAGAAGAGAGTGCGGGGGCATGTGCGAGACATTATAATTCGAGTTCGGATGAATAAAATATATTTTGACGAATATCTAGATCGAATGATTATTTATGCCCGGGCGGCAATGCCCATTGCCCATGGAGTGTTGACCATGTTCCCACTCAAGGCTAAGCCTGCAATGGGTTATGGGGTTCTTCTGTGATGTCACATGTGGGTTTTAAGGTTTAAAGGGCTTTGATGCCCTGTGGAGGCTTCAAATTTCAGTGTGTGCGCCTGTGCAGTTACTACATCACATTGTCAGGCTTAGGTTTTAGTTGAGTTGTCTCTATACAAAGGGCTACCATGCACATTAGGAAGCCCACAGAGCTCATTCCCAGTACTGTCCACTTTAGGGCCCCCTACTGATGTGCGAGACTCGAGTGGGCTTTCCTTTTACAAGAGCAAAGTTTCTCATTGAATTGAACCGGCCAAAGTTGTGTACGCGGCGATGACGATGGCGGACGTTGAGTTTCCCCCAACTGTCGTTGACAAGCCACCGTCTCTGGTCGGTAAGTTGTGTCAAACTTCTACGGGAAAGAAGAGAGAATTTCCTTACTGTTTCGAAAAAGTGCTGACCCAAACAGACACAAGAAGAGGGTCTCACAATGCGCCCTATTTGGTAAACCCTCCGGCTGCCATTTTTGCAGACTAGTTTTCCACTTCCATTTTGCTTGCATTAAGGTTGTGCTGTTTGATGTCTTGCAGCGGTTGCAACTCTCTGTCTCACTAAAGCTTGCATGGATCTGGGTGTGGGCGGAGACATTGAGTTGGAGGAAGAGACCGGGCAGGTGTGGAATGTAGGGCTAAAACATCCGAGCAGTGGGAGCTTCATTTGCAAAGGATGGAAAAAGTTCGCCCGCTACTACAAGCTCCAAGTGGGGGATATCGTGAAGATGAAGATAGTGAGCCAGCATCGAATCTTAGTGCAGATCAGGCGACCCCCTCATAACGCCACCACCTGCATGCAGCCGTCAATATACAACTTAAGAGGACCAGCACGACTCTCCAATCCAACAACAGCCCATAATGCAAAATACAACTCAAGAGAAAAACGACCACCCTCCCATCCAAGAGCCCATAAGGAGGAAGGTGTAGAAGTTGCTCAGAGCTCGGAGTTGGCAACGGCACCCATCATCTCAAAAAGACATCCCCTATGCTACATAAAACTAAAGGCTTCTAACGTCAGAAAGCCCTTCATCATTGTAAGTAGCCTTTCTTCTCTCTTCATTTGGGCTACACGATCAATCCTTTCCCCTTCCTGTAGTTCATTGTCTCTAGTGTTTATGTTTTCATTGTTCTAATGTTTGTGTCCTCCTTTTGTAGGACATCCCCCGCGAGTTCGCCAAACACATGCCCAAGGGACCATGCGTTGTCTCTCTTGTTGATGCCTCTAAAGGAAAGTGGATAGTTCATTCGTCTTATTCACGCACAAGAGTAACACTTGAGGAGGGAGTAACACTTGAGGAGGGATGGAAACGCTATTGCATTGATCATCGACTTCAAGAAGGCAATATTTGCGTCTTTGAGATGATTGACAATAAGACCTTGACCCTTAAAGTACACATCTACAAAATAGACAAAGGAGCTCCATTCTAGCTAGCTTTAAGTGTTAAAATATAAGGTGACTCAACAATGGTAAGCTTCTACCTTAGCTTTTTGAATGGCAAAACATGTATCTAGTTTCTTATCTAGTTCTATTACTTGTGCACATTGATGCTTTAATTTCTCAATTCATAAGAATGATGCAAAGCATAAAGTGACTCAACAATGGCAAGTTTATACCTTAGCTTTTTGAGTGGCAAAAAATGTATCTAGCTTCTTATCTAGTTCTATTACTTATGTATTGATGCTTAAGTTTCCCAATTCATAAGAATGATGCAAAGCACGCTTGTTAAAATCCTGCCTAAATATTTTTGCTACATTTTTTAAATGAGAAACAATTTTTCTTTTAGTGATGTTAAATACAAAATATAGTTATGTCCTGAAAATTGATATAATGGTTAGTTAGTATGGTGATGGTTGTGAAGAGATTGTAGATATACAAATATCTTATATAACTAATAAATGGAGAATAAGAGTGCATGATGTGACATATGCATTTATGCTTGTAGTATTGTGCTTGAAGCCTATCCTAAATAGGATATACAACATGTTTCAATTATAATCAATGATTTTATATTCACGTGATCACAAATTTTTTTTTGTTAATAACATGTCAATGAGGCATGCAAAGTTTTTTGAATTATATGCAAGCGTGTTCTTCTCTTTCTCATTCTAAGCTGCGCACACCCTAGTTGAGCCGTCCCCTACGCTCCACATTGTCCTCTCCGCCCTTCGTTTTACGGTGTGCTAGTGAGCATTGTGTAAGTGTGTGTGTGTGAAAACCCTGGTCCAAACTCACCAATTTTCTTCCATGCTCTCTTCCAATGCTCACTGTCCACCATCATCATAGCACTCCCAGAAAAGTAAATCGCTTCAGCAAGGGCGAGTTGTGCATCATCGAGTCGAACTTGACGTAGGCTTTCTTGCAATGAAGTTTGACGCATGGGTATATTTCCTACGTCAAAGTTTCACTTGCAGGAAGATGCACTGGGTAGATTACTTTCTGGTTGCACATTGCCGTTCGGGGTACAAGTAGGCGATGTAGCGGGAGTTTGATGATTAGAACAACAGTGTTCTTGCTGCCTTGATACATTAACGGTAGGAGTGTCATGTTTTCTTGAATCTTTCTTTTGAATTTCTTCTCTTATGCGTTTGGCCACTATAGGTGCAGAGGGGTGGGTACATGACTTTTTCTTCGGTCCGCCTAAAAAGTGTTCTCTTAGTCGAGGCGCCCCACCTGATTTTACTGCATGGCATAGCTTACACTCCCAATCTATGAATCGATCACCAACGTTAATTGCATATTGCCACTCTATCCCAGGTGCCTTTTTTTTCCTGCTATTTGAAATTTGGACTCTATTGGAGGTATCACTGGATCCAACATTGTCCTCCATCTCAACAAATAACCTATTCAACCAAGCATATAACAATGAATACACAAATGAAAAAACAACAAATCACTCACGTATTACAAAACATACATTAGCAGATAAAGTACTTCGAAACTATCTTGACAAATACAAAAGATCATCACATAACACAAAACTACTTCAAAATATCTTGCAAAGTCTTACTACAAAACTACTTCGAAACTATCATGCACATTGCACCCCCAATGAAGGATGCCTTTTGTACCCAATTAAGGATACTTTATACAATCAAAGATCTATGCTTGCCCAATACTCTAGTATAGGACAATAGACCTTCTCTAATATTCACAAAGAAAATCAAAGATCTATGCTTGCCCAATACTCTAGTATAGGACAATAGACCCTTGTCTACTCTAAACTATATCAAGTATCAAGAACCAATACAAGCCCCTAAGCAGGACTCTTGGCTCCATCAAACCATTCATAAAGCAGAATGAGGTAGATTACGTACGTGGCTCAAATGCAAAGCTGAATGACTCTAAATTTGTCCCTAAATCTCTGCAAGTATTAGCTACGAACCACACCCTGCCCCCAGTTCAAAGAACTAAGGACGAGTGGCTCAATAGCCTTAGGAGTGCCTACAAGGAAAGATGACAGCCCCTAAGATAAGGACGTTCTTCCCAAGAGGACACTTCTAGCAACTCGAGAGCTCTACAAGTACTTTGAGGAGAGATATCACGCCCCCAAAACAAGGACTATCTCCCCAAAAGTTGTACGATGGGTGTCGGGCAGTGTTTATATACAGAATAGTACCCCGCCGGTGTTCTTCTTTTTCCCGGTGGGCCCGCCGGGATAATTAGTTTTCCCGGCGGGCCCGTCGGGAGAACCAAAAGCCCGGAGGTGTTACGGGACTAGTGGGTTCTGGCAGGTCATTGCTCAGGTCATGTGAATATACAATGTGATCACAAGTTTTAATATGTTAACAATAGGTTTTGTTAACGTGATCACGAAATTGTGAAGACGTTAATGAAATCCCTGGTCTCGCTACTTCCTCACATTCTTCCTGTATGGCCTCTTCTTGTTGGGCAACCTCATCACTAAGCACTTCCTCATCAATAACCAGGGTAGCCATCTCTGCATCCTCCTCATTGGATGAAGTGTCTTCTGTTCCCTCACTTGTAGTGGTACTACTAGTCGTATCATCAACACTCGAACCAGCTTCATTTTCCCCTTCATCATCAACAGGCTTTTGATTATCCATATTAAATTGCTTTTTAGCCCCTCGCCTGTCATACAGAGTAATGACCCCTTTCCTCCAATCTTGAATAGCATTCATCGCTCTCAGCCATGGTCTTCCCAAAATGATGGGGAATGCACCCATTCCTGCCGGCATAACATGACAGTCCACAAGCACCTTTACATCAAAAGCCTGCAGTTCTAACCCCTTGATCACACCTAAGCGTTTGACCTTCTGGTGATTGGCCAACTGAATACGGAAACTAGATGCTTCAGTAATATGAAGACCAAGCCTTTCCACAGTTGCTAATGTGATTACACAAATTTGTGCACCACCATCTATATATGCTTCTCCCAGATTCTTCCCTTTGTGCTATACATCCACCACAGGACATATATCAGGCAACTCCTCAACAAATAAAACAGTCACTATCCCTCTGGTAGGCTCCTTCTCTCTTCGGTTCACAAGTCTTTTCCACTGACATTTCCATTTGGGAGCTAACTCTATCAATTGCCCAAAAGTAATATTAGCTTTCCTTCTAGCCATGTCCTCCTGTAAATTGTAGCTATCCTGCCCAACCCCTAGTGGAAAATCAGTCACTTGAAACTTCCTACGAGACTTTCGCTTCCGCTTGACCTTTACATCCCCTCCTTCCTTCACTTTACCTTTCTTCTTGCTAGGCCCTGCAGCATCCCTGCCTTCCCTTTCCTGTGGCGTCCGTTTCCCCAAAGGCATTACATCAGCTTCCGTCTCCTTTGTCTTCTCAAGGGTGACCACATTCACCACCTTAGTTTTACCCTTTGTCTTCTCAAGGGTGACCACATTCACCACCTTAGTTTTACCGTGCAGTTTATCAAGGTCTTTCTTCAATTTCTCTAGCTTAGTGAGAAACATTGGAGCACTCTTCGAAGCTTCTTCTAGTCGCAGCAATGCATCTCTCTTGCATTCATACTCCGCCTTCACTATCCTAGATGCTTCTTCCTTGAGAGCTAGCTTGCTCTTTTCTTTTGTGTCAACCCACTGGTCTCTGCTTCACCTTTAATTTCAATTCCATAATCATTTGCCCTATTGGGAATTTGAGAGGGTAAGGGATACATATCACCCCCCATTCGCGGCAGCTTATCACAGTCGGGACTTATATGCCCCAATTCACCACAATTCCAACATGTAGGAATAAACCGTCTACCCCTGCCAAAACCACGGCCACTTCCATAGTCTGTCTGACCTTCAACCCCTTCCTGATTATAACCTCTGCCTCGGCCACGTCCACCACCTGTGTTCCCTATCATTTTCAGACTCAGATTCTTCATACAATCCACTATTTGCCTCATGTCCTGTTGAAGCCCTTCATCAGAAGCTGTAACAGATGTGGGTGCTACCTTTATCCCCTGTGGTGTGGCATTATTCATTTGAGCTTCTCTCAGTTGCACTCTTTCTAGAACGGTTCTCATCGGTACCGCTTCTACCCTTCTAATTTCATGCCTCACTACCACTGGGAACCATACCCAGCTGGTTCATCCGTTGCAACTTCCAATCCTTTGATTTGGCTATCTCCACAGTATCCTCATAAGATTTGGGCTTTTTCAGTTCAACCTTCCAGCAAATGCCTCCTTTCAATCTTGTAACAAAACGATCCTTCTTCATCATATCCGGAGGCACTTGATCCTCCCCCAAAGCCCTGCACAAGGTTTCCCATAGCAAGGAGAATTTCTTCACATAATCATCAATTGGCTCCAATTCGCCCTGTGTCAACCCCTACACTTCATGCCAAACTCTGTCTGGATCCTCAACCTTCTTGAACCTGTTCAAAAGTGCAGTCTTCAATCCATCCTCAGTCATTGGAATGCGTGGCTCAGCATCTTTAACGACTCTTCAAAAGTTTTGAACCATGCCCTCGCATCTCCTTTCAAACATATATTCAGCAACCGCAATACCTGTACCGGCTCGTTGATGTGGTTGCTTATGCATGCAACCTCCATTCTTTCAAGAAAATCTGCTACATCTTCATTAGGACCACCAAAAAACTCTGGATATGACATCATTTTGATCCCCAAGCTTCACCTCAAATCCCAAGAAAAACAAGAAAAACCTCTTCCCAGAAACCTTTAACTCCTAGGGCATACACCTTTGTAGGCAAAGAAAAATACCTGAGCTCTCCTCAGTGGGGGCACCAAAAAGCTGTGGAGTGGAAAAAAGAACAAGGAAATAGGCCTCTATAGCGTAAATTTTTAAGATAAAGGAAATTTGTGTCGAAATTTAAGTTTTAGAGGGAACTGGCCACTCCGTCTCAAACTTCTATTATGAAGGAGTGATATGTGGAATTAATCTGGTGGTATGGGAAATCAGATTCGTTTCATATACTTACTCTAGACACATTTATGTCTTTTGTCTTTTACCATTTTATGTGTGTATGTGGAATGTGCCTTTGTGGTATGAGACACATCATAGACTCGTTTCACATATCTTCATTTGATTGGTTCATTTCATATTTGCATTATGTGTTGATCTAGTTTTCCACACACCAATCATGAAGCCATTCTCTGATGGATCTATGCAATTGAGGATAATTACAACCCTAGCAAGAGGGAATGATATGAGAATTACCCTTGTTTTACTGGGAATTATATTTCTTATTTTCTATTGGAGATGCCCGTGTGTGCCGTGCCTATTGGTACGTGTAATTTGATTTTATGGTTGCCTATATCTCATGAAGACTTTGGGATGAATTGATGTGTTCAATTAATTGTTTATCTAAGTGGATTGCGTCTAATGAGTATAGGTACCTAGATGTGTGAGGGTACCGAATGAGGTGTCGCACCATATGAGGGTACCGATTAAGGTGTCATATGGCATAAGATGTGTGAGGGTACCGATTAAGGTGTCATATGGCATAATATGTGTGAGGGTACCAATTGAGGTGTCACACTATACGAGGGTCCCGATTGAGGTGTCGTATGGATGGTGGATCAAGCAGTGGCATGAAGATGGGGATCATTTTGCTAATCATTTATTAGAATTTTATGTCATCTATAGCCTTTCATGTTGCTAGGTTATTTTATGTATATTATTTGTGATTTGATGATGAGTGCGAGGGTCACCAATTTAGGTGTCGCACGAGTTTTATTGTTGAAGCCCATATTCACCTCAGCCTTTGATTCATGCCTTTGTGCCTCTGAGCCATGCTGAATCAATGAACCTCTGAGTCTGTTTGTGGTATTCCATGTCCATAAGAATCTCTAAGCCATGCATGATCAACCTCTGAGCCATGTTAGGACTCTTGAGTTTACCTTGCAGGTTATGACATCGATAGTAAAGAGCATGATGTTATTGCTGTAGCATTTTCTTCTACACAGCTGAGGATAGTTGTTTCCTCAAACGGGAGGACTATTACAATTATATATTTTATCATATTTTTATGCATAATAATCATAATAATCATAGAAAAATATGCTTAATTTAATATGTGCATAAATCAACTTAATAAATGGAATGTGCGAATGTGCACAAGGTTATTATATGTATAAATTTTATGACTTATTTTGTTGGCCATGTGCCAAATGTTTGTACAAATTATTTATGCACGCTTGTGCATGACATTGCTATATTCCTAGCACATATGCTAGAAGAGTTGTAATTATTTACACTCAGTGTGTGAACAAGCTCTAGTGTTTGAGCTATTTTTGTACAAAGAAATCTTGTAGAGCAAGCTCAAGCTGAAATAGCCATGTAACCTATTTTTGATGGAATAAAATCTAAAAAAATACTCAAGCAGGGATGCAATCTAATCTTGTCCCATGTTTGTTATTTTTTCTATTGTCATGCTTCCCAAGGTCACATATACTTTCTCTTTTCATTCTATTACATGTATATATTTTATCATATTTTTGATGCATAATAATCGGATAAAAATATTCTTGATTTAATGTGTGCATAAATCATCTTAATGGAATGTGTGGATGTGCATAAGGATATTTTATGAGTTATTTTTGTTCGCCACGTGCCAAGGGTTTGCACAAATTATCACACTAAGTGTAAATAATCACAACTCTTCTAGCATATGTGCTAGGAACAAGAGTCATGCACAAGCGTGCATAATAAATTTGTACAAACATTTGGCATGTGGCCAACAAAATAACTCATAAAATTTGCACATATAATAACCTCGTGCACATTCTCACATTCCATTTATTAAGTTGATTTATACACACATTAAATCAAGCATATTTTTTTATGATTATTATGCATCAAAAATATGATAAAATATATACCTGTGACACATATTGCTCACAGGGTCAATACCAAGAGATAAGAGGCTTGTTGACAGCTTGCTGGCCCTATATTGCTTGGAATTGACCTCCCTTAGGGTCATGTTGCTCGCATAGCCACAATAAGATCTTGTTAGCAGGCGGGCGGGGGTCAATGCCAAGCAACAGGTTGCTTGTGAGCATCCCTCGTTATTGCTTGGTACTGACTCTGAGAAATGTTTTTTGTTGTCATTCTAACTGAGTTAAGCTAAAAGATGGCGCATACCAAGAAAACTTCTTGAAGGCAAGGTACAAGAGTGATCAAACTACGGAGTCTTTGCATGTGCAAGATAGGAGGAGAAGATATCATGCCCACACGGCAGTTTTGCAAGAGCTATGATGACAGATAGAACATCATATGTGGCTTGTAATAGCCAGGCTCCCATTTTAGAGGCTTGTTTGTGATATTTGTGAATAGTGGAGTATTGGCATGCGCTGGTAAGCATCTGTAATTTTGTGTGTCCAGGAAATTACTGAAGACTGGCTGATTGTATTTTTTGAAGATTCATACTTCCTTGCACTACCCATGCCCATAGACTTACAATAATGCTGAGGAATTTTAACACAATCTAGGCATTGAGGTACAAATTTTATCAAACATTAGTACCTTTTTTAAAAGCAATTGTCGTATGCGGGAGATCCTGACAGTCGTGCCTCTCCATCCTTATGCACGGCCAATTGAGAATACCCAAGCTGCTCATGACAAGGACACCCGATCTGAGACAAGGAGAAGATAAAAAGCACAACACCCACAGCAAGATTCCACAATCGGAGGCATAGCCACAACCGGAGGTAGATGCCACATAGCCACAACTAGAGGGAGATTCCAATGAAGGTGAAAATATTACTAAAGATCTTGTAAATCTTGATGCAACCCAAGAAGCCTACAAGAGACGGATCAAAATTAATGCCATAAAAGCATAGTGCTAGAGAATTAAATGCTTTGAAAAGAGTTGCACCGGTGAGAGTGGTGTTTACAATTTGGGACACACGAGTTGTTACCAGAATCAATTTAGAGGATTTACGTGTCGTGTTATGCGGTGTTGTGGGTTCATGGAAGTTACATACAGAGTTGTACTTGTGACACTATGTTATGCGGTGTTGTGGGTTCATGGAAGTTACATACAGAGTTGTACTTGTGACACTATGGTATGATACCTGATTGTACTATAAGTACCAGTGGACTAATTTTTTACAAATTCTAATTTGTTTTTTAATTCATTTCTACCAGAAGAGGTACAAAATTGTACCTATGTCATTTATCCCCTCATATCGGCCCACTTGCAAAATAACTAGACATCATTTTTGGATCTCATGGGCTGGTTCCAAACTGTCAACCTTGATCTGGCAAGAATAATTATCATGGCTTATCACGAAGAGTGAGTCTTGTGTTAAGTTATAGATTGAGATATATTAGGTAATTTGTATGTGGTTTTTTAATAACACATGTCCTATTTCTTTTTTCAGCAACCATTGGAGTTTGCTTCTTTATGATATTAGCCAAAATACATGTTATTTCACACTCTTTTCAAGGATATCAATTAGAGAGTAAGTTCTATTGACATTTTCCTCTTCCAAAAGTATATAGATTTAGGTAGGATAAACTAATGCTTGTTTTTTTGACCCCTCATATGTGCTCAAAAGTTTGCAAGTGTATTGGAACATCTACTATTGGAGCCAAATATTATTCAAAACATGAAAAATTAAAGGATAAGGGTGCTAGTCTAGCCTGGCGATGTCATCTTTAGATGGAGGATGTGCTTGAATGAATTTCTTTTGTTAAAAAGGCTTTTTCATATTCCTGATGTAAGTGATGTTTATAACATACATCTCCATCATCTAACATAGCTATGAGGTTTTTCGACAAAAAATTTCCCTTTGTGTACAGGAACTTAATTTGCATAATTATAATATGTTGGACATAAAACAATTTAGGACTACAACTATACAAAAAGTTATTGTTGTTGTCCCATGATCGTGCTACAAAAGAAGAGATCAGATGGGAAGATGAATTTGCAAGGGAAGCCGAAGAGCAAGAGCGTTAGCAAGAGTTGTAGTACCAAAGGGAAGTTGAACTACACCAACAAATTGTTGAAGAATATGATAGGTTAACACGAGAAGTGGAGGAATGGGTAGCATCTAGGAGAGATGTTGAGATAGAGGCCTAGAGGGAAGTATAGGAAAGATTGTGGGCAAACATGGAAAGAGCATAAGAGATCCTTCATTAAAGGCCACCCTAGTCACATTCTTGTTTTCAATTATAGACACAATCTACACCTCACCGCCGCCATTCCTCACAATCTTCTTCTCGTCATTCATCAAACATTTCACCGTCCACCACCTAATGCCACATCCTCATCATCACAACAGCATCCATCCCAACCTTAAATACTTTATTACACTTTGTGAGATCCCTGTTCCCACCGAGCAACGGATTCGGGGTACTAGCAGCGGAAGTAGCACTTCTCGCGCGGGACAGGGGTTCCACACTCGGGCCTCGCCCACGGATATCCGGACAAGAGACTAATCCGTCGGTTTGTCCAAAACCGAAACCGGAAAAACTTCCTTTACCCGGAAAGCACGGGCGATTCCACCAGGATAACTCTTTACTCTAACGTAGTCAAGATCATTACTGATCAAACTGATCTGACCGCACCTTTAACGGTACTTGGTCAAATCAAGGAAGAACTTGCACTTGGATCATTGGGATCAACGCTTTTTTCCCCATCAAGAGGCACAGCCGTTGATTCCTATCCATAGAACAATTTCTATCCGGGATTTACTTCATCTATCGTAATAATAGAAATTAAATCTCGATTTACGGATCCATCAGTCCAGCCTAACCCCATCCGATCCCATGGGTTAGCCAACCGCCCAACCACTGTAGTGATGGGATCCAATTTGGAATTTGGTTAGGTTTTGTCCCGGGTACCAAGGAAAAGAGTTCCAAGGCCCCCTAGCCGGAAGTTCATGCAAACATAAAACTAGTCATACCACTTACACACCCAATATGAAATTGCCTTTTTCTTAGCATCAACTAGCTTTAAAACAATCCTTTAATAAAACCATTATGTCACTGATGACAAACATCAAAGTCTCTGGTTGAATCCTTATTTCCAGTCATTCTTTCATCAGTATACTTATGCCATCATTGGCAACCAGAACGCTCACCACCTGTTCTCTCAGGGGCCTTTTCCATGGTTCCTAGCTCATAGTAATCGGCAATATATTCATATAATAGAATGGAGTCTCCGTGGAAGATCAGCAAGATCAACCCACAGATCCATATAAAAGAGCCATGGACTCATCTGTTGAGGACCAGCAAGGTCAATCAACCAGATCCATGCCCGGTTTCAGAAAACAACTCTTACTCCTTATTCCAATATCTTCCACGACGCACGTGTGGGTATCTTCGGCGACCCAGAGCCCGAGCACCGTATGGTCAGCACCCTCTAGGATCCTTCGCAGGTGACCTAGCGCTTCACTCATAGGCCGCTTCCTTGGTCCCTCATCCACCGTACCGGAAGCTCACCATTTAAATCGAGCCGAGGCTGGTCAAGACCTCGATCGACCTTGCTACGCGAGACGTCCTCCATTGACTCTCCGTCAGCAGTTGCAACTTTATCAGTTCAGTCTTCATGACCTTAATCCTCAAGACGGTCAAAATGCTTCTCCAGCATTCTTGACATAAAACAGTCATTTACAAACAGTCACAAATACAGTTTCTATAACGAACTCTTGTCTTTCCATATTATCCACTCTCGGACCATATTACTTATTCCACATTCCATTCAGTGTGTACTCGTTCTCATCCATTCACTCATATAGACTACATTATCTCACATACATCTTCATATTCATTATTCTACATACATATCCATGTTCGTACGTCCACATCATACATCCAATTTCACATTCATACATACGCATCTACATGCATACATCCACATCTACATTCATACATCCATACCTCCATTTCCACATCCACACATCCACATTCATATTCATACATCCACATTCACATGCATACATCCATTTTCACATCCTCACTCATACATCCACATTCACATACATACATCCACATCCGTATCTACATCCATACATTCACATCCATATACATACGTCCATTTTTACATCCTCATTCATACATACACATCCACATACATACATACACATCCGTATCTACATCCATACATCCACATCCACATCAACATTCACATTCATACATATACATCTACATGTATACATCCACATCACATTCATACAACCATATTACATCCATTCTCGTCCTAACACATCCCATATACATCTTAACACATCCTAACTCATCTTAACACATTCTATCACATCTCATACACATCTCATCACATCTTTTTACATCTCATACACCTCTTATCACATCCTATCACTTTCCATACGCATCTTATCAAATCTTATCACATCTCATACACATCTTATCACATCTTTTTACATCTCATACACCTCTTATCACATCCTATCACTTTCCATACGCATCTTATCAATTCTTACAACATCTCATACACCTCTTATCACATCCTATCACTTTCCATACGCATCTTATCAATTCTTATCACATCTCATACACCTCTTATCACATCCTATCACTTTCCATACGCATCTTATCAATTCTTATCACATCTCATACACCTCTTATCACATCTTATCACATTTCATATCTTTTTTTTTTTTAAAAGAGAATTCTTATATTTGATATAAGATTTCTCTACACATTTATTTATACATAAATTCCATTTAAGGAGACTAACACTTTCGAAATTAAAATCAATCTTTTATGCATCTTCTTATGCATAATTTCAATTTGGTAGAGAATTACACTTTTAGAATAAAAGAATTTCTCTTATGCTTCTAAGTTAAGCATAAAATCCATTTATGAGGAAAATCACACTTTTAGTATAAAAAGAATATCTTTTATGCATACCTATATGCATGAAATCCAATATGATAAAAGTAACACTTTTGATATAAAATTTTTTTCTTTATGCATACTTCTATGCATGAAAATTAAAAATGATAAAAGTAACACTTTTGATATAAAAAAAAATTTCTTTTATGCATACTTCTATGCATGAAAATTAAAAATGATAAAAGTAACACTTTTGATATAAAAAAAAATTTCTTTTATGCATACTTCTATGCATGAAAATTAAAAATGATAAAAGTAACACTTTTGATATAAAATTTTTTCCTTTATGCATACTTCTATGCATGAAAATTAAAAATGATAAAAGTAACACTTTTGATATAAAATTTTTTCCTTTATGCATACTTCTATGCATGAAAATTAAAAATGATAAAAGTAACACTTTTGATATAAAAAATTTTCCTTTATGCATACTTCTATGCATGAAAATTAAAAATGATAAAAGTAACACTTTTGATATAAAAAATTTTCCTTTATGCATACTTCTATGCATGAAAATTAAAAATGATAAAAGTAACACTTTTGATATAAAAAATTTTCCTTTATGCATACTTCTATGCATGAAAATTAAAAATGATAAAAATAACACTTTTGATATAAAAATTTATCCACTATGCATACTTCTATGCATCAAATAAAAATGGTAAAAATAACACTTTTGATATAAAAAATTATCCATTATGCATACTTCTATGCATGAAATAAAAATGGTAAAAATAACACTTTTGATATAAAAATTTATCCATTATGCATACTTCTATGCATGAAATAAAAATGGTAAAAATAACACTTTTGATATAAAAATTTATCCATTATGCATACTTCTATGCATGAAATAAAAATGGTAAAAATAACACTTTTGATATAAAAATTTATCCATTATGCATACTTCTATGCATGAAATAAAAATGGTAAAAATAACACTTTTGATATAAAAATTTATCCTTTATACATGATATTAAAATTCAATTTCTCCATGATTGTAATGAAATTCTTTCAATTAATCTAGGATGATAATTCCTAGAATATGGTAGGAAGTCCTCTTTTTATGCTTTGAATGAGATTGTTTTATGCATAATTTTTATAAAAATTTTGCCATAGCTCCGCTGCTATGACTGATAAATCTCAATTTTTCTAAGGGATAATACTTATCATTAAGAAAATAATTAAAATGATCTCTAATTGGATTATTAATCCATAATGGATTGAATCATTAATATACATAAACTAAAAGCATAGAAAAAAGCCATTAATTTGGCCTCAAGCATAACTTAATCTTGGGTTAAGGAAAAGCTTTATGAAAAGCTTGATTTGGATTGAGAATGGGTCATGAGTATGACCATTTCTTGAGTGAGAGAGAGAATTTACATAAAAATCATTAGAATTTAAACATAAATGAAAATTAACTTCAATAGCATTATGTAACTCTTCACTACTATTCAAACTTCAATAGCATTTAAAAAAAAACCATACCAATTAAACTTCTCAAGCTTGAGAGGGGTTGAGAAGAGAGAAACATTGAGAAATTATAGAAAGATCAATATTCACTAATTACCTTACAACTTGCTTGATTCTTTGTTCACGGTAGAGGCCCCCAACCAATCAATTGGTTAAGTATGTTGATGGAGCCACTAATGGGGATTGAAGAAAGAGGGAAGCTCCAAAAACTAGTGAATTATTAAATGAATTCACAGTTCTTGGCTTAGGTGGAGTAGAGTAACGATGCATAAACACTATCTATTTTTCAACAAGGGGGAGGCTTCTATTTATAGGAAAAATTGAGCTCCTAACCAAACAAACTGATTCTAGAATTTTCTAAATCCGTTTGGTCAATATTTGACCATTTTTAGGTCAGTTAAGCTAACTTTTTGGAACTAGACTTGAATGAGGAGAGAGGAGAGATGAAATATCTCAATTTTTATGAGTTTAAAACTCATTCAAGCATGTGAAATATGCACCTCCTTTAAAGAACTCCCCTTCCTTACATATGTGTCATAATGGAATCATTTTAATATTGCTCATAGTTTTTTTACTAATAAACCTTGTACATTTTCAACTCTTCATCTTATGTGAAATATGCACCTCCTTTAAAGAATTCCCCTTCCTTACATATGTGTCATAATGGAATCATTTTAATATTGCTCATAGTTTTTTACTAATAAACCTTGTACATTTTCAACTCTTCATCTTATGTGAAATATGCACCTCCTTTAAAGAATTCCCCTTCCTTACATATGTGTCATAATGGAATCATTTTAATATTGCTCATAGTTTTTTACTAATAAACCTTGTACATTTTCAACTCTTCATCTTATGTGAAATATGCACCTCCTTTAAAGAATTCCCCTTCCTTACATATGTGTCATAATGGAATCATTTTAATATTGCTCATAGTTTTTTTTTACTAATAAACCTTGTACATTTTCAACTCTTCATCTTATGTGAAATATGCACCTCCTTTAAAGAATTCCCCTTCCTTACATATGTGTCATAATGGCATCATTTTAATATTGCTCATAGTTTTTTACTAATAAACCTTGTACATTTTCAACTCTTCATCTTATGTGAGCATTTACTCATTTTTGGATATCTTCTTTTTACAAATTTGGATTTATCTCTTCCCTACACATGGATTGATGCTATTGGCCCATAGGAACCTTAATTGGACCATAGTCTAAAGATTTCTGAAAATCTAGACCCTTAGACTAAGGTTCTTTATACCTATTTCCAATTAATTCCAATTGCACATTGGAAAATTCTTTTTGAATTTCTGTTTCAGGGGAACTCATCTGAATTATAAGAGATATTTTTCTATCCAAAAATATTCAAAATCTGAATATTCTCTCTCTAGAATAATTTTCCTCTCTCTAGGCTAAAATAGTTAGCAACAGGGTCTTTATATTTCTGAAGAGGGTTGATTACAGGGGAAGATACTAGACATCAAAAAGGAGTTGGGGGAGGAATCTTACATTCTACCCCACTTAAAAAACGCGAGATGTCCTCATCTCGCAACTTGTGATAATTTCGCAAGATTCACGAATATGAGACTTAGAGAAAAATTTTAATCAAGATTAACCACCAAGATAAGTCTTAAAGAGAGCAAGATTCAAAATACGAACAAGATTTAAACTTTATTCATTCTCGGAACTTATACAGTAAAGATAGAGGAACTCTTTACACTTCCATAAGCCCGTCCATCATATGGTCACAAAAGCAGTCCTCACAAGCTGCACAAGTATAAGGTAACTCATCTATGGGAATGATTCTGTGTGTTATTGCTGTGCCTATCTCAGTGGTATGAGGTGTTCTAACAAAAGGACCTCTGAGAGGCAAGCCAAAAACGGGGTAAAGGCATATCTTCTCATGAGGAAGAAAACACGCCAGTAAGAAGATCCGCTCAGAAAACCCAAGATGTCTTGATCTCATGACGCAGTAGTATCGAGGACCCAAACCCAAGGCTTCGATAACCATGGCCAAGCGGACATTGTTACGAAAGTGCTGCTGACCCCAGGGTGTTACCCTAGTTATGTCTTGATAGGTCCGCCATTTGGTCTGCGCTACAGAAGTTCCTAGGTGAGGAAAAAGTGAGCGCTCATACTGTTCTATAAAATCCTTCTTCACAGACTCACTTGCGTCTTGAAGGTGAGGAATCATTATGGATAAAACTAATTCTTGTTGCCAAGCCATGAAGGAGATTAAGAAAGAAAGGAGATCGATGGGAATAAGATTACTGTGAACGACAAGTAAAAGTTACGACTTATATAAAGGAAGGAGCTAGCGTAACTTAGAAGCCAACGGTAACTTGCCACTGAAGTTTTACCGTCTTTCCATGATTTGGGTTTGGCATATTTTTCTATAGAAGGCATTTAGAACTTTGAGATGAGGAGATAAAAGAAGTTCGTAAGCTAAATCACCTACTTTCTTTGGTCCACAATATCTGGGAGATAACTTCTTATACTTCCCAAGAGATAAAGAACTTCTTTTGGGCCGTACTCGAGACCAAAACCTTGATATCCAAAACATCGATTCTCACTTCTGAACTCGTTGTTCTGAATCCTTAAAACAGGTGGGACTCTTGAGAAGTATTCAGGAAAAAGGTTCTTCCTTTTTTAAACAGAATCTTTCTTTTATTTTAGAGATAGAATAATTATAAGATCAGAAAGGGAGATTCTTACTCCTAAGGCTGGGGGAGCAATCTTACATTCTACCCCACTTAAAAGGTGCAAGATGTCCTCATCTCGCAAGTAGAGGACAACTTTTTTGCTTAAGATCCAATTTATTCTGGGGTTCCTTATATTCCGGTCAACCCAACAGAATATGGGGATAAATATCCCTTATATAGAATTCATCATTAAATAACAATTCATTCAAATTATATCATTCATATCTTTAACACGATAATGGTCCATTAGACCGAAAATTTCCTTCTGAGCATTCCTCCACGGAATTTAAGTTAAGCAAGTTCTCAATTTGTCATCCCTTAACTTGATCTACCGTCTTAAGTATTAACAGTAGCAATTTGATAACATAATCCACTAATCTCATAGTGATTTGCTGAATCATTTTCATCATTTATCATTACAGGGACTCGTCCCAATCATCCACATTGTGGTTTCGCTCAGCTTATTACATTTCAACCCATTTTCAAGGATCATCATTTTTCAATCAGAATCCAAATCAATTCATCAGTTCCCAAACAGAATTAAAAATCATATCAACCACATTCAAAATCATCATCTGGATAGCATTAACGCTTATAATTTCAAGTCTTAGATTTACTCGTATATACTATCGATAAAGAGCTGCAGTTATACCCTCGGTATATACGGATAGTCATGATACTCGAAACTATAAGGTAAATACCATCATGTCTAGGTCTCAAGCAAGTCAGGGTTCCATACAATTGCGGTACTTCCAATTGAAGACCCAATTACTAATTTACGAATTTCAATTTGAATTTAACAATTTGTATGAATTATATCAAACAATTACAACCTTTTTGTGCGTCTTGATAAACTTTTGACATAATTTGCTCCTCAGTTGATCTTATTGGAGATCTATGACTTAAGTCTGATAAATAGATTTTTCTTTATCCGATCGTCCGTAAAAAAAAACATTTGTATATTTATATACAAGTTGCAATAATTACATAGAGTGGCTCGGCTCCAAAATTCAAAATCTCTTCGAGAGACGCATAAGAAGACGGTACTGGGCCATAATCATGCCCTGTTACATAAGTTCTCTAACTGCGAAGGGAGCTATTATTTTCTCCTTAGGGATAAATCGACTAAGGAGTCTATAAATTCGACATGAAAGTCTGAAATTTCGAGGTGTCGAATGATATAGAATGACACCACGCACCATTTTCAGCTTTAACAGGATCATAGTCAATGAGAGATTCTGCCACAGCATTGTATGGTGGTTGCAATGGGCATGGACATATTGCCCTGCAAACCACTTATGTTGTATTCTCTCCGCTGGGGTAGGAAAATATAAATCCGCGAAATGGCGTGCGAGTCTTGCTCGGCTTGTTTGAGTTGAAGCGGAAGAGATGAGATGCTCGAAGGCAAATGCAATCATATCTTGAGACTGGGTGAGGTCGGGAATACCAGATAAATGTGGAACTTCCATCTATAAAAACAATTTCTTTGATTAAAATTTCTTCATTAAAGAAGCTTACGGAATGAAAATACATTATGAAAATGCTGTTTCTGAATTCTTATTACCAATTTCAGATAAGAATTTAATTATCTTTATTAGCTTTCAAAACCGCTCTGATACCAACTGTGAGATCCCTGTTCCCACCGAGCAACGGATTCGGGGTACTAGCAGCGGAAGTAGCACTTCTCGCGCGGGACAGGGGTTCCACACTCGGGCCTCGCCCACGGATATCCGGACAAGAGACTAATCCGTCGGTTTGTCCAAAACTGAAACCGGAAAAACTTCCTTTACCCGGAAAGCACGGGCGATTCCACCAGGATAACTCTTTACTCTAACGTAGTCAAGATCATTACTGATCAAACTGATCTGACCGCACCTTTAACGGTACTTGGTCAAATCAAGGAAGAACTTGCACTTGGATCATTGGGATCAACGCTTTTTTCCCCATCAAGAGGCACAGCCGTTGATTCCTATCCATAGAACAATTTCTATCCGGGATTTACTTCATCTATTGTAATAATAGAAATTAAACCGGAAAAACTTCCTTTACCCGGAAAGCACGGGCGATTCCACCAGGATAACTCTTTACTCTAACGTAGTCAAGATCATTACTGATCAAACTGATCTGACCGCACCTTTAACGGTACTTGGTCAAATCAAGGAAGAACTTGCACTTGGATCATTGGGATCAACGCTTTTTTCCCCATCAAGAGGCACAGCCGTTGATTCCTATCCATAGAACAATTTCTATCCGGGATTTACTTCATCTATCGTAATAATAGAAATTAAATCTCGATTTACGGATCCATCAGTCCAGCCTAACCCCATCCGATCCCATGGGTTAGCCAACCGCCCAACCACTGTAGTGATGGGATCCAATTTGGAATTTGGTTAGGTTTTGTCCCGGGTACCAAGGAAAAGAGTTCCAAGGCCCCCTAGCCGGAAGTTCATGCAAACATAAAACTAGTCATACCACTTACACACCCAATATGAAATTGCCTTTTTCTTAGCATCAACTAGCTTTAAAACAATCCTTTAATAAAACCATTATGTCACTGATGACAAACATCAAAGTCTCTGGTTGAATCCTTATTTCCAGTCATTCTTTCATCAGTATACTTATGCCATCATTGGCAACCAGAACGCTCACCACCTGTTCTCTCAGGGGCCTTTTCCATGGTTCCTAGCTCATAGTAACCGGCAATATATTCATATAATAGAATGGAGTCTCCGTGGAAGATCAGCAAGATCAACCCACAGATCCATATAAAAGAGCCATGGACTCATCTGTTGAGGACCAGCAAGGTCAATCAACCAGATCCATGCCCGGTTTCAGAAAACAACTCTTACTCCTTATTCCAATATCTTCCACGACGCACGTGTGGGTATCTTCGGCGACCCAGAGCCCGAGCACCGTATGGTCAGCACCCTCTAGGATCCTTCGCAGGTGACCTAGCGCTTCACTCATAGGCCGCTTCCTTGGTCCCTCATCCACCGTACCGGAAGCTCACCATTTAAATCGAGCCGAGGCTGGTCAAGACCTCGATCGACCTTGCTACGCGAGACGTCCTCCATTGACTCTCCGTCAGCAGTTGTAACTTTATCAGTTCAGTCTTCATGACCTTAATCCTCAAGACGGTCAAAATGCTTCTCCAGCATTCTTGACATAAAACAGTCATTTACAAACAGTCACAAATACAGTTTCTATAACGAACTCTTGTCTTTCCATATTATCCACTCTCGGACCATATTACTTATTCCACATTCCATTCAGTGTGTACTCGTTCTCATCCATTCACTCATATAGACTACATTATCTCACATACATCTTCATATTCATTATTCTACATACATATCCATGTTCGTACGTCCACATCATACATCCAATTTCACATTCATACATACGCATCTACATGCATACATCCACATCTACATTCATACATCCATACCTCCATTTCCACATCCACACATCCACATTCATATTCATACATCCACATTCACATGCATACATCCATTTTCACATCCTCACTCATACATCCACATTCACATACATACATCCACATCCGTATCTACATCCATACATTCACATCCATATACATACGTCCATTTTTACATCCTCATTCATACATACACATCCACATACATACATACACATCCGTATCTACATCCATACATCCACATCCACATCAACATTCACATTCATACATATACATCTACATGTATACATCCACATCACATTCATACAACCATATTACATCCATTCTCGTCCTAACACATCCCATATACATCTTAACACATCCTAACTCATCTTAACACATTCTATCACATCTCATACACATCTTATCACATCTTTTTACATCTCATACACCTCTTATCACATCCTATCACTTTTCATACGCATCTTATCAAATCTTATCACATCTCATACACATCTTATCACATCTTTTTACATCTCATACACCTCTTATCACATCCTATCACTTTCCATACGCATCTTATCAATTCTTACAACATCTCATACACCTCTTATCACATCCTATCACTTTCCATACGCATCTTATCAATTCTTATCACATCTCATACACCTCTTATCACATCCTATCACTTTCCATACGCATCTTATCAATTCTTATCACATCTCATACACCTCTTATCACATCTTATCACATTTCATATCTTTTTTTTTTAAAAAGAGAATTCTTATATTTGATATAAGATTTCTCTACACATTTATTTATACATAAATTCCATTTAAGGAGACTAACACTTTCGAAATTAAAATCAATCTTTTATGCATCTTCTTATGCATAATTTCAATTTGGTAGAGAATTACACTTTTAGAATAAAAGAATTTCTCTTATGCTTCTAAGTTAAGCATAAAATCCATTTATGAGGAAAATCACACTTTTAGTATAAAAAGAATATCTTTTATGCATACCTATATGCATGAAATCCAATATGATAAAAGTAACACTTTTGATATAAAATTTTTTCCTTTATGCATACTTCTATGCATGAAAATTAAAAATGATAAAAGTAACACTTTTGATATAAAAAAAAATTTCTTTTATGCATACTTCTATGCATGAAAATTAAAAATGATAAAAGTAACACTTTTGATATAAAAAAAAATTTCTTTTATGCATACTTCTATGCATGAAAATTAAAAATGATAAACGTAACACTTTTGATATAAAATTTTTTCCTTTATGCATACTTCTATGCATGAAAATTAAAAATGATAAAAGTAACACTTTTGATATAAAAAATTTTCCTTTATGCATACTTCTATGCATGAAAATTAAAAATGATAAAAGTAACACTTTTGATATAAAAAATTTTCCTTTATACATAGTTCTGTGCATGAAAATTAAAAATGATAAAAGTAACACTTTTGATATAAAAAATTTTCTTTTATGCATACTTCTATGCATGAAAATTAAAAATGATAAAAATAACACTTTTGATATAAAAATTTATCCACTATGCATACTTCTATGCATGAAATAAAAATGGTAAAAATAACACTTTTGATATAAAAATTTATCCATTATGCATACTTCTATGCATGAAATAAAAATGGTAAAAATAACACTTTTGATATAAAAATTTATCCATTATGCATACTTCTATGCATGAAATAAAAATGGTAAAAATAACACTTTTGATATAAAAATTTATCCATTATGCATACTTCTATGCATGAAATAAAAATGGTAAAAATAACACTTTTGATATAAAAATTTATCCATTATGCATACTTCTATGCATGAAATAAAAATGGTAAAAATAACACTTTTGATATAAAAATTTATCCATTATGCATACTTCTATGCATGAAATAAAAATGGTAAAAATAACACTTTTGATATAAAAATTTATCCATTATGCATACTTCTATGCATGAAATAAAAATGGTAAAAATAACACTTTTGATATAAAAACTTATCCTTTATACATGATATTAAAATTCAATTTCTCCATGATTGTAATGAAATTCTTTCAATTAATCTAGGATGATAATTCCTAGAATATGGTAGGAAGTCCTCTTTTTATGCTTTGAATGAGATTGTTTTATGCATAATTTTTATAAAAATTTTGCCATAGCTCCGCTGCTATGACTGATAAATCTCAATTTTTCTAAGGGATAATGTTTATCATTAAGGAAATAATTAAAATGATCTCTAATTGGATTATTAATCCATAATGGATTGAATCATTAATATACATAAACTAAAAGCATAGAAAAAAGCCATTAATTTGGCCTCAAGCATAACTTAATCTTGGGTTAAGGAAAAGCTTTATGAAAAGCTTGATTTGGATTGAGAATGAGTCATGAGTATGACCATTTCTTGAGTGAGAGAGAGAATTTACATAAAAATCATTAGAATTTAAACATAAATGAAAATTAACTTCAATAGCATTATGTAACTCTTCACTACTATTCAAACTTCAATAGCATTTAAAAAAAAACCATACCAATTAAACTTCTCAAGCTTGAGAGGGGTTGAGAAGAGAGAAACATTGAGAAATTATAGAAAGATCAATATTCACTAATTACCTTACAACTTGCTTGATTCTTTGTTCACGGTAGAGGCCCCCAACCAATCAATTGGTTAAGTATGTTGATGGAGCCACTAATGGGGATTGAAGAAAGAGGGAAGCTCCAAAAACTAGTGAATTATTAAATGAATTCACAGTTCTTGGCTTAGGTGGAGTAGAGTAACGATGCATAAACACTATCTATTTTTCAACAAGGGGGAGGCTTCTATTTATAGGAAAAATTGAGCTCCTAACCAAACAAACTGATTCTAGAATTTTCTAAATCAGTTTGGTCAATATTTGACCATTTTTAGGTCAGTTAAGCTAACTTTTTGGAACTAGACTTGAATGAGGAGAGAGGAGAGATGAAATATCTCAATTTTTATGAGTTTAAAACTCATTCAAGCATGTGAAATATGCACCTCCTTTAAAGAACTCCCCTTCCTTACATATGTGTCATAATGGAATCATTTTAATATTGCTCATAGTTTTTTTACTAATAAACCTTGTACATTTTCAACTCTTCATCTTATGTGAAATATGCACCTCCTTTAAAGAATTCCCCTTCCTTACATATGTGTCATAATGGAATCATTTTAATATTGCTCATAGTTTTTTACTAATAAACCTTGTACATTTTCAACTCTTCATCTTATGTGAAATATGCACCTCCTTTAAAGAATTCCCCTTCCTTACATATGTGTCATAATGGAATCATTTTAATATTGCTCATAGTTTTTTACTAATAAACCTTGTACATTTTCAACTCTTCATCTTATGTGAAATATGCACCTCCTTTAAATAATTCCCCTTCCTTACATATGTGTCATAATGGAATCATTTTAATATTGCTCATAGTTTTTTTTTACTAATAAACCTTGTACATTTTCAACTCTTCATCTTATGTGAAATATGCACCTCCTTTAAAGAATTCCCCTTCCTTACATATGTGTCATAATGGCATCATTTTAATATTGCTCATAGTTTTTTACTAATAAACCTTGTACATTTTCAACTCTTCATCTTATGTGAGCATTTACTCATTTTTGGATATCTTCTTTTTACAAATTTGGATTTATCTCTTCCCTACACATGGATTGATGCTATTGGCCCATAGGAACCTTAATTGGACCATAGTCTAAAGATTTCTGAAAATCTAGACCCTTAGACTAAGGTTCTTTATACCTATTTCCAATTAATTCCAATTGCACATTGGAAAATTCTTTTTGAATTTCTGTTTCAGGGGAACTCATCTGAATTATAAGAGATATTTTTCTATCCAAAAATATTCAAAATCTGAATATTCTCTCTCTAGAATAATTTTCCTCTCTCTAGGCTAAAATAGTTAGCAACAGGGTCTTTATATTTCTGAAGAGGGTTGATTACAGGGGAAGATACTAGACATCAAAAAGGGGTTGGGGGAGGAATCTTACACACTTGTAACATGAACATTAATTTTGTAAGAGACTGGACATTGTTTTGTAAGAAGAAAAATCTTTCATATATCAAATTTCTTTTGGAGTTACAATGCTTTGATTGTCATCATTCAACGACTAATCAAGTGAATAGTATGAGAGACAGAGTCGTTGCACACTCTTGTCGTCTTGGCACCTGTGAAAAATGGTATTAGTGGTATCTTACAAAATGTTCTGTACAGCATACTAAATGTGAATGTAAATGTTGAATGGTTTACCTTTCTATTATCCATTGTAAATGCATAATCTTTTGGCAATTGGTCAATCTCCTCATATGTAAGGTCTTATATAATTTATAAAAGAGATGTTTTAGATAGTGTGTTTAGCATTGCCCTTCCAAATATATCTCCTAGGGGATTTACCCTTAGAAAACTTATGATATCATGTGAGTGTACAAAAGGGGGTTTTTTGAAATGAGGAATAAGCTTATAAGGTACGGGTAAGGCCATGTATTTAAGTAAATACTAAATATTAAATTTAAGTTAGGGGGAGGGGGGCTCGATAGTACTTACTTTCATGGTGCATGTATGGTAATGATCTAATGATATCAAGAAATGATCACAACATACTTCAAGTCATGTTCTACAAGATCTCTATGAATTCTTCCTTTGCAAATTTTTTCTCCTATATATGCATGGAAAGCATCAAAAATCCTACTTATACCCTCCACTGGTTGCCAGTCTATCCTATTAGATGGATAAATATCTGCATAATACCAAAAAATTAGACACTTTCAAAACAATAATTAAATAAATAATATAAAGAAGCTCTGACTGAGATATTACTCAGAGTTGGGACAATATCGTGGAAGGCCAGATGGAAATTTTTTCACCCTCAAGTCTACATACTGAAAAACATGTTATATTAGTACCTCTGTCACATGCTTGCTAGATTCATAGACCTTGAACTCTTTAACACGTACCTTGTATGGCTCCACAAATTCATTAGCATTTCTCCTCTTCCTCTTCCTCCTCTATAAAAGTACCCAAATCACATTTGTAATTGTAGATGGTATCCATGTCCCATTGTCTGTATTATAACTCTCGAATATAGTAACAATTGAAATGCTAGTACGAGGCTTCCTAGTGGTTCCCATTTCGTACAGCAGAAGAGACTGAGATGAAGAAGATGAGAGCTAAATTTGGGGGTAACTATCTTGGAGACGAAGAAGATTAGAGCTAGATTTGGGGGGAATCTTAGAGTTAGATTTGGGGGAGACTTAGAGATTGTCTATCATTAACTACCACTATCTTTTCAGCTTTGAAGTTAGTCCAATGTGAAGATTCATGATTATATCCTTAGTATTATTTTAATTTGAGTGTCTATTATTTTAAAGTTGAGTTATTATTATTTTGAGATGCATTTTGAGTATTATTTTACTATAATTTCTTAAATTCTTATTTTAAGGTTAGTAGGAAAATGCCTAACTTCTCCATTAACGGAAGCCTGAGCGTCACTCTCTCTCTCTAAAACTAAAAAACCAAAAATGAGCCCACATTTCTTCTAATTAAGGAAATTGGTCATCTTGAACTTCCATGCATGGAAGTTATTATTGTCTAGCTTCTTACTCACAATCTATGATAGATTGTTAAGACATCTTTACTTGTAGGTAACTTACCAAATAGTACTTGCAAAAAACCTATTACACTTGTAGCACATCTATAATCTTCAATAGTGGTACTATAAGCCTATTATAATGAAAATGTATGTGAACCAATCACTTACACATACATCTGCCACCAACACCTACAACCCTTATGTTGTAATGTCATTGTATGTGACATTACAACATTACAAACCTATTATAATGACAATGCATGTGAACTAGTCACATAACACATACATCCACCAATACCTGCAACACTTAGATTCTCTACATAGACTATCTTATAGGTTTATACAAAACTAGAAATTAGGCATATATAATCAAAATTAACACTTCATAGAGTACCTGTGTGAAAAATTTATAGAGCCAAAATAGGGCCTGAAACACGTAAAATATCAATTAACAAAGTTAAATGCACACAATATGGTCTTCTTCCTTTACCCAAGAGGATGCCTCAATCTAAGATAATTAATTTCCTCTCTTTCCTTGTGGCTCTCACAGCTACCAAATATGTTGCTCCAAAATTAAAGAGGGAAAGAGATAGAAATATCCTTATTGTGTACCGCTTCCTTTCTTGCCTTGTTCTTTCCTCTTGCTTGCCTTTTTAGCTCTCACACAAATTGGAGCTCTAATACCATAAAGAGAATATGGGGGAGAGGGAGAGCTTGAGTTTCTTGTAAGCAAAACATACATACACACAAGAGAGAGCAAGATCCTAGAGGGTTCTGACCAGGCGATGCACGGGCTCGCGGTTGCTAGGACACCCATGCGTGTGTCGAGGAAGATTTGCATGGAGTAAAAGAAAAGATTTTTGTGAATCAAATTTTGATACTGGATCTCGTTGGTTGGCCAGCTAGTCTTCAACGGAGAGTTCAGAGGACACATTTTGTAATACAATGGACTCAGAATTTTGGAGGATAATGATCAGTAATATTATGATTTCTATTGAAGGATTGTTGTAAAGCCAGCCAAATCTGTTATAAACGGCAATTTCATATTGGGTGTGTATGTGGTATGCCTACCTTAATTTTTGCATGAATCGGCTAGGGGGCCTGGGAACACTTTTCCTCAGTACCTAGGCAAAACACAACCAAATCTTTATAAAGGAATCCCACCAACACAGTGGTCTGGTGGTTGGCTAACCCATGGGCCGGTTGGGGTTAGGTTAGATCGGAGGATTCCTGTGAAACAATTAAGATGCGATTAGTTACGTTAGTTAGATTAAGTCCTGAGAAGACCTTGTTCTGTGGGAGGGGATCAGCAGGGGCTATGCCTCATTAAAGGAGGAAAAAATCGGTGATTCCATGCACCAAGTGCAAGTCTCTTCTTGATCTGAACATGTGACTTCAGGTTCAGTCAGATCAGTTTAACTAGTTAAGACTTTGACTCATTAGATTAATTTCCCCGCTAGAAGATTTTCCCATGGCGGAATCGCCCGTGCCTTCCGGGTGAGGGAAGTTTTCCCGGGCTCAGGTTCGGAGGAACCACTGGGCTAGTCTCTCGTCCGGACATCCGCGGGCGAGGCCCCGAGTGTGGATCCTTGCCCCGTGCGGGAGGCCGACGCTGCTTCCGCCGGTCGAGGTCCCCGAAAGGGGGTCTCATAGTGTGTGGGTGTGTGT
This sequence comes from Cibotium barometz, assembly GCF_041138505.1. NCBI lineage: Eukaryota > Viridiplantae > Streptophyta > Polypodiopsida > Cyatheales > Cibotiaceae > Cibotium > Cibotium barometz. The sequence continues at coordinate 3,032,599 of NC_141072.1, read as the reverse complement.
GTGTGTGTGTGTGTGTGTGTGGTTGTTGTTGTTGTTGTTGTTGTTGTTGTGTGTGTGTGTGTGTGAGTATAAGAAACGTAGGATTTTTTTACGTTTCTTAACTTTTTTTGTTTTGTGGGAGGATTTTTGTGCATTAACTTTGTATAATAGTTTGTGCCATATGTTTTGTATGGTAGGTTTATAAGAATCCAAATCGCACTTACACCTAGGGAGAGTGGTTTAGTAAGAGAAACTCTCAAACACTATCACACAGCAAGAAAAGGGAGGTACTTATTTGTCTTTAATTAAACACACATGTACACACACAAAGAGAGAGAGCCCTAATGACTCTTCCAAACATACACATATAGACACAATGTAATCGCATTAGTATATTTGACACACATTGATGCATATAGTATTCATGCTTCTACTTACTTATATGATTGTATGTATGATTGACATACGGATGAGGTGACTTCCATTTTTTTTAGCACATGAGAAGCACTCTTTCCTTTGAGGAAAGGATGAATTTAGTTGCAGAGTTTGAGCGTCGTTATTTCCATAGTCCAAGTTGGTCTGGGCCATGGCCTTTTTGTGTTGTTAATTGGAACGATGTTTTTCAAATTACCATACGATTAGATTCATATAAACTAAAAGAAAATATTACGCTCGTGATTATTTAAGAAAGCCTCGGCTTGATTGATCGTTATGAAATAGACTATAATGTGCATGGTGATAGAGACCAAGCACGACAAGTATTTGATGAGGTTATTAAATGTATCCCAAAGCATAAGCTCCTTCAAAAATAAGTATGATTGTGTATTTATTTAGTGACCATTTGTTCTAGATTATATAAATATTTTTTATTCTTTCTCTCTATCTCCAAGTATTAAAAAAATCATGATTGTAACTTGATTATGTTTCATGCAGAGACATGTCATTAAATATCTTGAAGTTGACCTATGACAATAGCAAATTGTTGGATGCGATCTTCTTTAAGGAGATGCCACAATTGGGCTCTTTTGGATATCACTGTAGCCCAAAATGGAAAGTTCTTGGCTTTGATGGGTGGGATGATATTAATCCTCGATATATTTATATAGTTTTGGACCCTTATAGGCTAGATAAAAATCTCAAGCTCCTCTTAATTAAAGAGGCATTGGGATTATTAGATGGCTTTTACATTGTGGGTAGTAGATGTAGGAGCTCTGAGGAAAAGCGCTTCATTTTTAGGAAAATATTGAAGTGCATTCCGTTTTGAAAAAGTTGGTAAAGATAATGTAATAAGATTTAAGTTTGTTGATGGGTGGATCCTCTCTCTCTCTCTCTCTCTCTCTCTCTCTCTCTCTCTCTCTCTCTCTCTCTCTTTCACAAACACACCCACATGAAATACACCAATAGTTATTCTTGCTCCTTTTGTATTTGGTGTGAAATATAGTTAAGAGAGGGTGATAAAAATAGACAGATCATAAGTTTGTTATTTTGTTGTGCCTCTGTATGTGATTGTGTAGAAGCAAGCACAAGGACGATTGAATCAAAGTTGGTGCTTTCAAGTATAGTTCTCTCTTCAACTTGAGGTTAGTTCTTTTGATGCCATCACTGTCTCTCTGATTTTTTATGTTAAAAAGGGATGCATAGAGTAAGGTTTAGCTAGAGAAAGAGGAAGAGATAGAGATAGAGATAGAGATAGAGATAGAGATAGAGATAGAGATAGAGATAGAGATAGAGACAGAGGGAGATAGAGATAGATAGGGAGGGAGAGAGAGGATTGTGTACATCAAGATACTTTTTTATCCTCTTTCTATCTAATGAGTGTTTTGTTGTTGATAATTTGTATTGCAAATGTTAGTATAATATTGATATGCTAGAAACCTTTCATTTTTAGACTTCTACCTTTGAGATTGTATAGAATATACAAACTATAGAAGCCTTGGAGAATATATGCATGTAGTAGTCTTATGTTAACTGATAAACATTCTAAAAAATACAAAAAAGCAAATAATTAATTGTATCACTGTGTACTTCTTTTTGTTGCGGTACATATGTAGGTTAAGAGGGTTAGGTATATGTTGGCAAAGAGATAATTGTAGAGCTTTAAGATATTAATTTTAGATTTCAGCAAATGGAGATTCAAAATGATAACAACTGCTCAAAGTTGTAGTGGGGTTGTGGATGATTCTTCAAATGAAGTAGCTTTGTCTAAGCCGCCTGAGTTTATGAATGTTTGAGTTGCAAAACACCTTGCTCAGTCAAGGTCTCCATCTGGACAAACAAGCTCTAAACGTCTACAAACTATTGTGGATATATGTGAGCGCACTGAGAAAAATTTGGTTGCTTGCAAAAAGGAGTACTTAGATGCCCTTTGGGATGAGATTCGTGGAAGTGGCAACCAAAGGGGAGATACGTTAAGAGATGAGTTGACTCATCATCTCCATCGCATCCATGACAGTAGTGGTCACATGGAGGCAAACCAACTAGATATGATTTCCTTCATGGAGAACATACATGTTGAAATTGGGGAATGTCTACGTGGATGTAATGGGAAATGTAAAGAGCACATATATTCTCTAAAAGATCAAATGCGTACATTAGGCTTGGAGGTGTTAAGTCTAAAGATATCTGTTAATCGACTCAATGCAATTAAGAAACAAATGTGCTATGTTTTAGAAACCAGGGTAGTTGCCTAGAGACTTTGTAAGAGGAATGATGTTTTTTTATCAAGGCAAATTGTGTTGCAACTTTTAGATTTAGCTCTCCATTTTGGCGATATATATATGAAATTTCTATTTTCTCAAATTTAATATTGTTCTCTTCTATTTTGTTCTCAGCTCTTATTTTCCATCTCTCAACATGTTTCAACTCTGCCTCTCTTTATCTCACTCTCACATACTCTCTCTCTCTCTCTCTCTCTCTCTCTCTCTCTCTCTCTCTCTCTATATATATATATATATATATATATATATATATATATATATCACTGTCAATCTATGTCATTGTCTCTCTCTATATCTATCTCGTGTTGTGTTGTTTTTTGAAGTTAGGAAAATAAGTATTCGTTATTTTGTGTTTTGAAGGAGATCATAGGATGGTTAGGAGAGGCTGTGCATACTTGAGTTTGAACCAAGTTCATTGGCTTCACATTTTTAATGCAGCACGTATGACTCGCCGTAAATGGTCATGGACAAGGGCTTGCATTTGAAAGAAAAATGTTGCTAATCTTACGGATTACTTTGGAATTAGAACATTTGGAAGGGTTAAAAATGAGGAGCATAGAGAACTCCATGGCATTTAAGTGACAGAGCAATTCTCAATGCTACGTTTCTTCAAGAACCTATCAAATGAACATCACAATGCTCAGACATATAGAGATATTGTGCGAGGCCCTTTGTCATTTGATTTAAATGAGCTACCTATGGATGATAATTTTCATTTTATAACGTTTGTTGTTGATGATGTGAAAGATATTAAATTTGAATGCCACTCTATAAGGTGGGTGTTTTCTTTGCCTCGGAACGTTAAGCACCCAGCAACTATGGTGGTATATTCTAGAGATTGTACTCGTCACTCATTAGGAGACCTTTCTCATAAGTGCCATTTTTGTGGTGTAATAATTTGGAAGTGTGAGGCATCAAGAAAGCTTGGATAGTATGTGGGCAAACACTGTTGTGGAAGTGGGAAGGTCTCTTTACTACCATTAGAAAATCCACTACCTTCATTGGTGGAGTTGTTACGTGGTAATGATAATGCAAGCAAGGAATACATAAAGAATATACTCTTATAATAATGCCTTGGCATTCGTTTCACTGGGTGCTCACTTGGATAGTCAGTTCACTAAGGGGGGAGGAGTATTCAATTTTCGAATCCATGGCACCACCTATCATCGTGTTGGTTTTGTCATACTTGATGAAACACGAGATGCAGCTCCTCGATTTGCTCAACTTTATGTGTATGATACAGAGCATGAATTAGAGAATAGACTTCATGGGATGCCCTCTTTAAATCATATCATTCTTGAAAGGTTGCAAACAATGATGTATGGACATAATCTGTACGCCCGTGCACTTCGTTCAATGAGAGAAATGTTACTGTCAAGTTCACATGCAGATTTGAGAATGGTCATCTCTGACGCGCGATCGACCTCAAGGCAATACTCGGTCCCTATAGGATGTGAGGTAGCAGCTATCATGTCGGGTTCAAATAATGTCGCACACAGGTGCTATAAAACAAATATCTAACTTGCATCGCTCATATATGCCTCTATTATATATTCTTCTATTTCCTCGAGGAGAGAATGGTTGGCATGTTGGAATTCCACTGAATGGTAGGAATAGAGAAGGCTCAAATGAGGAGACAAAGACCGTAACTTAATGACAATATTATGCATATAGACTACAAATTACGAAAGATATAAATGCATGCCTTCTACGCGGTGGTCATCTTTTACAACAGTACATTGTTGATGCATATAGTAGCACGGAAGAATCTAGATTAGTATGGATAAGCAATAACCAGAAAGCGTTGTGTGCTGAAGTATATTAGGGTCTTATAGATATGGTAAATTTAAGTGATGGGGTTAATAGAGTCTCTATGGGCATTGCTGGATGCAAGGTAGTACTGCTATCTACATATATTGGGGGGGCTAGATATATACATCAGTTTTACCAAGATTCAATGGTGGCTATTGTTAGGAAGATGGGTAAACCTGACCTGTTTATCACCTTTACTTGCAATCGCAAGTAGGACGAAATAACCAATGCTTTATTGCCGCGGGTCAAGTTGCCCAAGATCAACCCGGCTTGACTGCACGGGTCTTTTATGAGAAGCATAAGGATATGATGCACTTGTGAAAAAATCAATATTTGGAAGGGTACTGGGATTTGTTTCTGTTATTGAATTTCAAAAAAGAGGCTTGCCACATGCACATATATTATTGATATTGGAAAGTGGAAGTAAACCGATTTAGATCTCTCACTATGATATGTTGGTATGTGCTGAACTTCCTGAGACAAGGTGATGTCTCCAGAGTTGCACCAGCATAATTAGTCATTGTAATGTCCATGGACCATGTGGTGAACTAAATATGCACTCTCCTTGCATGGTTAACGAAAGTTGCAAACATCGGTATCCTCGAAATTTTTGTGAGACTACTATCGTTGATGACAATGGATTTCCAACTTATATGATGAGACGATGGTGGTTTCATCCAGGTAAAGGATCATAGGGTGGATAGTTGATGGGTTGTTCCATATAACCCTTTTCTCTCTTTGAGGTACAAAGCCCATATCAACATAGAAGTATGCTCTACCATTATAGTTGTAAAGTATTTATATAAGTATGTATACAAAGGACATGATAGAGCTACTATAGAATTGCAAGACAGAAATGGGGTTATTGATGACGTTAGTCAATATCTGGATGCACGGTACGTTTCAGCGTCAGAGGCATGCTGGTGCATATATCAATATGATTTGCACGATAAAAAGCCTGATATACAAAGGTTACATGTTCATCTCCTAATGCATAGTAATGTGCTTTTCAATGACCAGGATGACTTGCGTGATGTGATTAGTTGTGGACAGAAACCAAAGAACATCTCTCACCGAATGGTTCAAAGCCAATCAATTGTATGTGGATGCAAATATCTTACTATATGTTGATTTTCCATGCAAGTGGGTGTGGAGTTCAGGTCTTCGCTCATGGACTAAAAGGAAAAGGGAAAATATGATCGGACGTATGTATAATGTTAGTGTGAGTGCAGGTGAGCAATATTACTTATGCATACTACTCACAATGTACAAAGAGTGTAAATCTTTTGAGAACTTGTGAACAGTGAATGGACATTTGTATCCATGTTTTATTGCTACATGTGAAGCTAGAGGGATGTTGGAGAGTGATGAGGAGTGGTATATGTGTCTCCAACAAGCTGCAATTCAGAATACAGGATTCTAGCTGCATCAATTGTTTGTCATTATAATGGTTTTTTGTGAGCCTATATATCCTGGACAGCTTTAGGACAAATTTGTTAAATTTGCAGCAATGTAATGCGCTATGGTGGATTAAATGCAAGAATTAACATCATTAACAAAGAGATTAGATAATGATTAAGATGAGATTCGTGAGCAATTAACTAATAGCTTAATGTAGGCATGGATAATCAAAAATCAGCAAACTCTCATTAGGTCAATGCCTCAATTTATAGAGTTTACATCCAAGCATCTAGTCCCACTGATCTCTCCTTGATTCACTCCACCTCTTTTGCTTGATTCTCTCCACCTCTTCACTTTTCCCAGAATATTTCCATACATCCTAAATCTTCTCATGCTACCCTTTATTCTCTCCTAGTAGATACCTCTCACCTTTTCACTGCTTCTCTCTCATTTACAAATTCTCTTTTACAGCCTCTTGCTAAGGGCTTGTTCCCGCACATACCCCATTCACTTGTATATTTCAACACCTCCCCTCAAGTGAATAATCCTAGCACACCTGGACCCTATACCAAGTTTCTCTCTTACTTGGTAGTCTGCGACCAGCACCTCAAGTCCCTAAACTCAGAGTCCTTGACACTCTCTCTCTCTATATGTCCAAGGCTACTGCAAGTGCCCGTGACCTTGACTAAAGTGCTCACACATACATCTACCACATGGCCTACATCATCGGTGGCTTAGAGGTGATTTTACTCTGTTGGGGTAGGCTACATTGGGTTGTGGGGTTTCTCTCTCTCTCTCTCTCTCTCTCTCTCTCTCTCTCTCTCTCAGAAAAGATGATCTGACTCCACTTCCCTTTAGGAGTCTCCATGAAGTTTGCCGATGTCGTTCCTTCTACACTGGGTTTGCTATAGTAGTCTCTTGCCATGTGTCCTAGCTTCCCACAGTTAGTGAAGGTCCTTCCTCCTACTTTGCCTCTTCCTCGTCCTCGTGAGAATCCTCCTCCTAGGGTGAAGAATGCTTTTTCCTCTCTAGCTGTTGAGTCCAGTCATTTCTTCTCTTTGACCTTGGTCTCTTGCTCTAGAAGAGCTCCTTCTATCTCATGCAGCTTCAATTCAGGTACATTCTTTAAGGTTGCTACAATGTTTTCATATTCACCTTTGTCCACACTCTTCAGAAGCACTGCTAGTGCCTCATCATCCTCTATCTTCTTGCCAATGGTGGGGGCTGCCAGTTGTTGCTTAATGCTTCTGTATTTGTTCAAGTGTGTGATTAAAGGTTCACTTTCCTTCATATCAAGTTTTTAGAATTGTATTAGCAGATTTATCTTTAATTTTTTTGCTTGAGTGCCAAAGAATTTATCGACTTCATCCCATGCATCTTTTGCCTATTGTATCCCTGTGATGTGATGAATGATTTCATTAAATTTACAGCAATGTGATGAGCTATGGTATTGTCATCATTTTATTGGGTTGTAATGCTAGATGTATTTTTATACTGGGACTTTACACATATTTCTTTTTTAATGATGCGTCTAGCTCCTACTGGTTGCTAACACTTGTCTATGATGATGTGATAATGGGGGAGAGAGAGAGAGTTCAAGACCTGTTTTGTGACTTGAATATGTTTAAAAATAATAACATTTTTTTTTTAAAGAGTGATGGCCTGCAAGCAGTGTTAACGATGGCGAGAACGACGATTGTTTTAAAGAAAGATCGATGGCCTGGATGAATGAGATGCGCCGCTCGAGCGATAAATATGAAGACGATGAGAGAGGTGTGACTTTTTTTTTTATTAACGTACGAATGAGAGAGATAAGTAGACGATAACAGAGATGCGTTGCTTATCAAGCTTAATATATATTAAGGTTGAAGCCTTAGAACTTATTTTATTAATTAGTGCTCGTTGGACACTAATTATTTAATGAATATAGAGAGTGAAATATGTCTAGGTGAAAAGGACCCGTATTCCAAATCCACTATGCAATGGGACCATTGAAAACCACCAAAATGTTGGAGTCTCTCATATGCAATAAAGAGTCCGTAATAAAATTGTGAATACTCCACACCTTGGTTACTACACCTTGGTTTTTGCAAGCTGTATTAAACATGGCTCCAGGTATTTGAGTCGATTTATTAATGCATAATAATTTATTTATTACAATAATAATCACATCTGATACAAAATGTGTGCGTGTCAGCTAGGTAATGCTTTTATCAGCTTCGTTCTCTCTCTCTCTCTCCAATATATATGTATATATATCTATATATACAATGGAGAGTAGAGTCACTGAAGACACAGAAACTTGGTGTGCGGAGGAAGGTATGGGCCATGATGGGCTGCACACATATATACACCACGATAAAAGCCACGTATACCACTGTGAAATCCATTGCTGTGTAATGCCAACAATATCCCATGAAAACATTCCGCGCTCTGCTGTATAGTGAGAAGCGCTCTGGATGCTCTACACTGTGAGAAGTGAAGGAAGAGTTTCGCTCTGTTTCCCTAGCACTGGAGCTTTAGTGTCCGGGAAGTTCTCGCATCCCTTCAAGCTTGTCACCTCACCATTTGGAAGTACTGTGATGGGATAAGGCAGGAGGTGGGCAGGCATGTCCACAGTCTTTTGGCCACTGTACCAATCCCATAGCTCTTGGGATGTCTTGTGGACCTTTCTGACACAATTAAGGCTCTCTGGATACAGGAAATCTTGGTCCACCTTCCCCAAATGCTCATACCACAGGGACATTCGGAAGCCATGGACTTGGCCCTGCGGTCTAGACCCGAAAGATCCACCCAACACATGGTGCGGCTGGTACGCTCCCACCGCGATCTCCGAATCACGCGCCCCATCCATGGAACGCTGGTTGCAGTTGGCAGACCCCACTATGATATACTCATCATCAACTGCATGGCCATAAATGTCTTCAAGTTCATGTATTAGCAGCCACAACATACTTATTAAATGATAAATCATGTCATATAAGAATAGAACTGCAACAGAAGAGGTCAAGAAGACTCACTGACCTATCATGGTCTTGGCATGGACATAGATCATGAACCTCCGATGCTCTTGTGCATTGCGGTAATCAGTGCCTTCTTTGGGGGTTTCAGGGGGCTTGTACTCACCGGGAAACCGAGCTTCTCGGTTGCCCAAACAGAAGAAATTGAGGTAATCTGTTGGTTCTGCACTCCCACTCATACCCTTCTTCTCCAGTGCAGTTGCTATGCGCTTATACATCATTTCCATTGTCAGCCGCTGCCAATACAGGATGTCCTGGACAGTCCCACTCTCAGGCACACCCTCTGGCCACATTGGGATGACTACATACACAGCAAACCTCTCTCCTGCTTCGATTTTGCTTATTATCTTCTGTGTGAGCTCCATGGGAACAAGCTGAATGGCGCCTGAGTCTTGGTTTGAGCTCCATGAAGCTGAGCTTCCAAGAAAGTACTGATTTTCCATGTAGATGAAGTGTTTGGCTCGCCTTATGGCACATATATATGCATCTTGTATACTTCTATCAATGGTGTTTTCCTTGCCAGCCACAAGCCCCATTGCAGCTGCTATATCGGGGTCTTCGGGGAAGTCATCCACAGCCCCTTCGTCTATGGAGCGAAAAATTTGTGCATTCCAAGCTTCCGGGTCATCCTCTTTGATCACCTCTGGTGGTGGCCAGAGATTAAGGATTTTTTTGACTGAAAGCAAATACCTCTTTTTGGCCTGTCTTCTCCATCTCTCCTCAAAGTTGAAGTGTACATCCCAAGCAGCTGGACCTTCTATTCTTGAATGCACATCATGCCAAGGCTCTCGAGGACCCCCTTGTTTCAGAGAGGCACCCTCGAAGTTCGATTGATGGAAGTCATCCTTGTGGACTGTCTCTAGTGTTCTGAAGAGAGAATGGCTCTGATTGTCATACCTGCCGTCGCAGAGATCGATGCCACCTACAAAGCTCACAAGCTTGCGCCGCGTCTGGTTCTGTTCAGAGGCCCCAACGTCCACAACCACCGTCTTCTGATGGTGAGTGAACATCAGGCTGACCTCTATGCCTTGAACAGAGCTGGACCCATCATCAGGATTGCGAGGGCAAAGCACACAGTGGACTTTGGACCCTCTGAAATAACCTGCTGTATCTTCATCATGAGTGTGCATGATGCCGGTTGTTTGAGCACCAGGGAGGTGTAGAGAGACAGATGTTCTATCATCCCACACGAGTAGCAAGACCCTCACTCCTTCGTCTGCTTTGCGTTTGAGAAGGCTTCCCAAGGTCAAGCCCTCTGCACCCGGAATCATTCTCTCCATGTCTCTGACGAGGGTTATCTTGGTGTAAACAGACCATCCAGCAATGTAGATCAAGTGTTTGGCTCCGGAGAGAGCCTTGTATATGTCCTCCCAGCACCTGGTAGGCTCGTAAAACCGCCCTCCACTCAGAGATATGCGCGGCATGAACTCATTCAACATGTGGGAGTCTTGATAAAGCGTGATTTTGTTGCCTTTCTCTTGCTTGAAGAAGGTGTAATGGACACCCGGAATGTCACAACCCTTGATGCCTTGTCCCCAGCTTGGATCTGCTTTCACATTGAGGAATTGCAGCTTGATGGAGATTTTGCCTCTTAGCTTGCTTGGTTTCTGTTCACTGAAAAGGTCAAACCAGCCCTCCACTATGTGTCCGGACAAGATTTGGGCGATGGGGATCTGCGCTCTGCCCACCACAACGGCGCTGACGGGGAGATCATCTTTCACTTTGATGGTGATTTTGTCGGCTTCATAGGCACAGAAGATGTGAAAGGACTCGTTCCAGCGAGGGTTCGCCGGGGCGTGCTTCAAGGGCCTTGTTCGGGCTACTCTGGCCTCACCAAAGTCTATGGTGGCATAGAGCCTGCTTAAGCCTTTCCCTATTTGTGTAATTTCTTCAATCTCCTCAATCATCTGATGGTCGTAGCACGTGCAGAGCTGTGAAAAGTGGGATCCGTGAGTGAGAAACCATTCGCATTTCATACCCAAAGCACAACATGTCCCCGTTGATGATTGAGACCTCCCAAAGGCAATCGTGAGATGGTTGGGACTACAGCATAGCGCAAGAGGAGTAATTACACCTAGAAAGCTTAATTAAAGCAGAACCTAAGGATAACTAACCATAGGGAGCTGAATTAAAGCAAAACTTAATCACAGGAAGTTGAAAACATAGGAAATCAAAGCCGAAACTGGAATGATTAAGCTTACGCAATTTTTAATCGTGTTTTTACCTTGCGGAGGAATTTGGGCGATCGACGGTGCTCATTGACCAGGTCACTTGCTTGATGGATTGTTGCAAGGAGCACTCCATGAACCAGAGGAGTCTCCATTATTATTTACTTTCAGCAAAATGCAAACCAAATTGGAGCTAGGGGTTTTGTGAGAGACAGAGGGCGCGGGGGCGGTGGGGTTACAGGCTTTCAGAGAAGCAAAGCAGACATGGACAGTACGCGTTTTGTTTTTTCGCTCTCTCTTTTATTCTTTTCCTCTAATCCCAATTTCGCGTGTAGAAAAGGACGCAGGCATTTGAGTTTGCGTCAGTTAGCAGCGAGCACCCTCCATGTAGCGCGTTTTTTCAGAAAAGTAGTGTCCTTTATTTTTATATATATATATATATATATATATTTAAAAAGCTTAATTTGTTGCCTTTTGACGAGGACGGACAGAGAGAGGACCGTTGTAGGAGAAGCAAAGCACTTAGCACACACTGAGAGAAGAGTGCAGGGCAAGCAATCCAAGCGTAAAAAGGACTCGCATGTCGGTCATTAGTTAGTTACTTTTTTCACAGCTTTTGTTGAGACGAAACGTAACGCCAATCCCAAGTCATGCTCCTCCCTGTGCTCTCTCAGAAGATGGCAAACCATTCCAATAACTTTGCTTCCTTACACATTAATCAAATCAACTCCAACGCACGTAACAAAGTGGCCTTCAAATCCCTCATCAATTACAATAACTTTTTCTTTCTTTGCATTAATCAAATCAACTGATGGACCAACGCACGTGACACACTGTTACACCACACCGCACCACACCACACCATGCACCTCTGGAGGCTCTGCCTCCCAACAGCTCTGCCAAGTTCCAAAACTAAGGCCGTGGGTGTTGCACGCGTTCCCACCTCAAAGACAACGGCCACCCTTCAGCTCTTGTCCGTCAGATGGGTAAAAAAAGTATTTTTTGAAGGTTCCTCAAAATCGAATTGGGGTCTAAAGTTCTTGGAGCCCCTAGTGACTAGTGACTATGTGATGCACCATGTTTCACGAGGAATCTATGGTTGGAAAGAGGCATCACGATCAGTATTGAATCTGTATCATCATATTTTAAAGTGAACTACAGTTAAACTCAGGGTGAACTAGAGTTAAGTGAACTAAGATGAAAATTATCTGACAAAAAAATGAACTAGGAGTGAAATGAGTGAACTAGTGAAATAAACTTGAGGTGAACTAGGGGAGTGAACTAGGGGATCGGAAGATTGGTTTCTAAGCAGAATAAACTTTTTTTAGCAATCCTAAGTTCTTGTTAGAGAGTATAGCATAGTGGTTAGACATTTCACTTCCTAAATGCAAGTTGTTGTGAGTTCAAATCCTCTTTTGAACTTTCTTAAAAAATTTCTAAGTCCTAAACCCATCCCCCCTTCCCCCCCTAGTTCACCCGTAAGATCGTTTCCCTTGGTTCACTCTGAGTTCACTCCTAGTTCACTTTCGGCAGCAAATCAACGATCCAAAACTAATGCGATCGTGATGCCTCTTTCCAACCATAGATCCCTCCTAAAACATGGTGTGTCACATAGTTTTATGAGGCTTGGAGCCAGCTTAACATCTCAAATTGAGGCAACAAAAGCCTCTAATTTTTTTCTCACATAGTTGTCGTTTTGCGTGAAAGTATGAACCATTTTTTATTGCACTGCCGTAAATTTAAAAAGAAAGGCATCAATTATGTAAAGACCCTTACAATGTGGTCTATGGGGTGCTAGATGGAATGCACACATTTCACACCATGTTATTAATAGCCTATTTTACGGCCAAGTTACCATGCCCTCATAAGCATGTATCATGTTGATAACTTGGCCTTTGAAGTTTGCAAAAATGGGTGGCAATCAAACAAGCAATCAAACACGACGACTTTTGATGAAAAAAATATTAAAAGGGAAGCAAGATGTCTCATAACACAACAAGAACTTACAGGCATACAAATAAACTATAACACTTAGGACATAATCAGAAGCATAGATGAATAGGTCATGCTCATGATGAATACATGTGGCAATGTCGTCCACATCTTGAAACATCTCCACGATGCATAAAAATCCTCGATCTTGGCCAACCAAAAATATCCCCAATGAACGAAAATCAATAGGTGTGACAAATCCACTGAAGAGCTCAATATCAATGCCGACATGTAAACAATGTCCACAAAGCATAAGGGATGTGAATACACCTCAAGCTAAAGTATGGTGTGTGAGTTGGAGGATGGGAAATGGCCACAAGTAAAGGATTAGATAAGGTGTGGCTGGACAAGGCCAATATGAGCAGACCCATTGCGCTAGGGTTATGAGAGTGTGAAAAGGGGAGTCGGAACCCCAAGGATTAAAGATATAAGGGTCTTTGGTGGAGCACTACAAATCTTTTTCTATCTTCTTCTTCTACCTCTTGTGAGTTATGGTGGTGATCCTAGAAAATGTAGCCTAGAGGTTCAAGGTCAATGATGGCCAAAGCATTGTGTGTTGTGGATCTCAAGGTTCTTCTTCTCCCTGTTGGGTGGTGGCAGCCTACTACAAACATGGCCTAGAGCCTCAAGCTCAATGATGGCAAGGCTCTGTGTTTCTTTGGTTGTGTTGTAGGTGGAGTTCTACTTCTAGATAAGTTTTGGAAACCCCTCAGCATATATATGTATGTATATGTATATGTATATGTATATATATATGTATATGTATGTATGTATATGTATCTGTGTGTGTGTGTGTGTGCATGTATGTAACTCAAAACAATGTAAATGAAAAAGGCAAAGGAAAGCAAGTCTGAGTTTCTTAGCCTAGTAACTCTCGTGTCTACCTTGAAACAAAAGGGAAAAATGCGGGTCTCAGAGGCTTCGGAGGGCTAGACCTTGCCATAAAGGCCTCTTAATGTAAAGCGACCTATAATTGAAAGAAACTATATGGTTCCTATGTCTAATGGCAAGCAACCAAGTTTCTATGTGTGAATAAGGGAGATGATGGTATAACCATTGCTGATGCTTGGGCAAAATTTGCAAAAGGCACAAATAAGGATGTCTTCACAGTTTTAGGACAATAGTCCTATCTTGTAGAGCATTCTGATGCTTACTTTCAAGATGATCTTGGTAATGATGTTTTCGATCCGAGTGATGTTCCCATGAACACCGCCTGATGTCGTATAATTATAGTTTCATGGCCTTGTACATACACTGCATTGTATATACATGACTGCACACCAATCAAATGCATAACATATAATGTCCTTGGGTTGTGCAAACCTGAAAATGGTGACTTTTATGGTCTTATATTGCTAGCATGAAGCTATCTTTGCAAGAGCACAATCAACATGAATTTATTGGTCAATCGGGTTACATTGACGGATATAGTATATTTTATGCAGGCACATGGGATTACTCCGATGTGCTTATCATGGTCCGAAATGACTTACACCCAACTCTTGCATTTAATGACCCAACTAGACACTGGTTGGTTGTACAATGTTTGTTACATGGGGAAATTTTTGAGTTTGCTACAGTCTGTCTATACAGGACATAGCATCAGCCAAGCGGGCTGCGTTTATGGGCTGAAATTAGAGCATGGTTGCACAATGCCTTTATCTGTGGTGATTTCAATAATGCACCCTCATTGGGAGATAATTCCTCAAGGGATTCACATATGCTGGCTTTGGAAAAGGTTGCTTGGGCAAACATGGTTGGTGAAATACATGCACTAGATTTATGGCCACATGTCAGACAAAGGATTCCTGGGTACACTTTCTCGCATTCGGCCATATTTTCTTATCGTGCAAGGTTAGACAGATGGTACTTGTTAAATGCAAATCAGTATGATGATTTTGTTTGTAAAACATTGATTGACCATGCATTGCAACTATCAGATCATGCTCCGCTATGGATGGGTCTCTATTTTGGACTGCTTAATAGATGATATGCCCTTGTATAACAAACACCTGGTGCAAATAAACAATAGCTATCTCTTACATGACCGCTTCCAACAAATGGTGAAGGATATCATACCTCTGCTAGCCGCTCACACCTCACTTTGCATCATTCTTTGCTGCCCCACAACCCCCTTTCCTGTAAATGCAGGCTGCTAGGGAAGCCTCCTTGGTTAATGTATATCCAATATTGTCCCTGGATGATGCGAGTAAGATGGAAATCCCCCTGATTGGGATGAACTAACGGTGGAATTCTTTGTGCAATTTTGGGACCAATTCAAAGTGCCATTACTATATATGATAAATCTTATATGGGAAAATTAGGAATTGCCTTCTTCCTGGAAAGACGTAATGTTAAAACTCTTTCCTAAAAAGAGGTTGTGTGAGTTTTTTGCAGATTGGAGACCCATCACACTCATGCCAATGGTATAAAAATTGGTTGCAAAAATGTTGGTTAATCGCGTCAAGGACTCTCTCTATACCAGTATGCATCCAGCCCAATATGGGTTTGTGCTTGCAGACACATTCAGACACATTATGGAAAACATTGCGAATGCGTATATTAGCATTGAGTATGCTAAATACATAGAACAAGATGTTCTTCTAATGCATATAGATATTGAAAAGGCTTTTGACACAATCCAATGGGACTTTGTGGCAAAAACCATACGTTGTATGTGCTTCGATCACAAAATGAGAAGTATTGTTTACTGGCTTTACCAGGATAGCCGTGCATTGGGCATTATGGATGGAGAATTCACAGAGGCATGGAGATTAGGAAAATCGGTACACCAAGGCTGCCCCTTGAGTGCGTTACTATATGCCATTGCCACACATCCACTGCTTTTACATAGGGTTCACTCATTAGGACTTGTTTGGGGTCTTCTTGGGCCCTTTTATTTGGACACTTAGTGAAATGCTTAAAATGCTAATCAAGCTTTGACCAAGCTAGTGGCCTAGGCCTGAAAATGCATTTTTCCTTTTCTACAAAAAAGAAAATAGGCCAAAAGGTAATCTAATCATTAGATCTTCTGTCCTTGGGAAGGAATATGGACCTAACTACCTTTTTGTCTTGTAGTGAAGTACCTTTCACAAAGAATGTTTGAAAATTTTCGTCACTTTGTTCCCTTCCTTTTTGGAGGTGCTGCAGATCCCACTCTCTCTCTACATTCTCTCTCTAAAACGCGTTTAGGGTGTTTTACTTGGGTAAGGGCTTCTTTTTCTGTCTCTAGGAGAGCCATGGCCTACAGATCTGGACCTCCTACTCCATCATCCTCTCCACCAGCTCTCATGGAAGAGCTCACCATCCCCTCTTGTGAAGGTACAGATCTACACATCCTTGCAAGCTGAAGCTCTCCATCTCCATCACTAGCAAGCTCTCCATATCTATCATCCTCTCCACCAGCTCTCATGGAAGAGCTCACCATCCCCTCCTGTGAAGGTACAGATCTACACATCCTTGCAAGCTGAAGCTCTCCATCTCCATCACTAGCAAGCTCTCCATATCTATCTCCTCAAGGCCTCCATTTCCATCTCTATATCCATCTGCATCTCCTCCACCTCCATCTCCATCACCATCTCCATCTTCATCTCCTCCATCACCATCCACATTTCCATCCTCCACCTCCATCCTCCATCATCATCTCCATCACCATCCACATTTCCATCTCTGTATCCATCTACATCTCCATCTCCATCACCATCCACATTTCCATCTCTGTATCCATCTACATCTCCATCTCCATTTGCTAGGTACAATGGCTCTACGGGACATCACCAACAAGCAATCAAAGTTTCGCTTGCACGTGGACTTAGACGAGGAGTATGCCACAATGCGAAGTAATCGAACGAAGGGATGTATTCCTGCTGAGGTGCTACGACTTCAAGGTGCAAAAGCCATTGATCTTTGGACTGATGGAAGCATTTATCCCCTTGATCCACAGACTGGTGCACCTCCCCCTTTTCGTAATATCACGCAGGTCATACGCTTCTTGGGTGATGGTTATAATGGTTTCTTAGGGTACTGTCAGAGGCTCTATTCTTTGTACTTGCAGGAACTCTCAAATCAAAATCACCTCAGGAAGCTTCTAAAATTATGCAAGGCAGAAAAGGAAGAATGTGCGTCAACTTTCATGGCCACAAAGGAACATATGCTGGCTCGAGTCAAGGATCTAGAGAAGGAGGATGCAGAGCAGAAGATGAAGCTTGATAAAGGTGTGGAAAGGAGGGATCGAGCTATAGAGAACTATCTCCGTCTTCGAAACTCAACTCGGAACCTTCGTCGACGTGTCGATCATTTCACTCACCTCCCCGTGGGATATAATGCAAGGCAGCGAAAGCGCAAGCCTCTGAGTCTTCTTTCCAAAGATGGGGGGGCTCGCAAGCGACGTGTGCGTCAAACAAGGTAATCACAGCTTCAAAACTAGCATTACATTCCTTTTTCATATAGTTATGTCATTGACTCTGAACTATGTGATGTCCAGGGAATGTGCTAAAGCAATATTAGGTTGTTCCAATACTGAGGAGTCTATCCTTGAGCACATTATTCAAGAGCAGAAAGTAATCAATATGATAACCAATCCAGTAAATGGTGCGTTGCGTGACAGGATTCAAAAGTATTTTCTCAAGGAATTCGAGCAGATTGTCAGTCCCGTTGACATGCTCACTGTGTGCGACACAGCAGGTATCAGTGATAAGGGATACAGGGCTTTGTATACTTGCATCACAGCACGTCTACGAGGCAAAGGAATGACACGATCTATACTTCCAACACCATACAGTATAGTTATGGCAAGGAAGTCAGCAAACAACAATATTGCCGACTTGCTAGGCGGCTACAGATGGGTGGATGGTAGCATGCCAATGTCAAATTCAAAAGATTTTGCTTACAACAAGTTTAACAATGTTTACGTCGAGGTGGAGGCGCTTCAACGAGCTATGATTCAGTTTTATGATATGACATTAGAGGAGACGGATGGAAAGGCTATATTTGTCCTCAAATTGGATGAATGTCAGGTTGTAAAGGGCCAAAGGGTGGAACGTACAAGTCTGACACTCATGAGCAGGGCATTGAAGCGAAAGAGCTTAGACGGCGAAGATGAAACAGGTGATGCGGAGAATAACTTGCACACAAAGCGACGCAAGCAAGATTACTTTTTGGAGTGCAGTCCGAGAAGAACATATGGTGGCAGGCGGCATGGACCCTTCCACACGAGGACCATGATAGTCTGAGGTGGTACTTCACCCGTATAGGTATTCAAGGAGTGATACATAGGCAATCAAATGGTGAAGTCTTGCATGTGCCTGGCAGCACTGGTCACTTTGAAATAGAGTGGCACCTTGGTGGTGATCTCAAGACCCAAATGCATGTTGGGAACTAAAAGCGGTGCTAACACTTTGTTTCCATGCATCTTTTGTTGTCATCCAAGGATGCCAAGTGTCGCAGTGGGGAAGGCCAAACAAGCAACCAAGGTGAAAGGTCGTAAGCAGGCAAGTGCAAAGGGCTCAAATCAATTACAAAAAGGGAAGGGTATGCACGTCTGGCTCAATGGAATTATGAGCTGCAATCAAAGCAAGGCACCATCTCGCGCAGAGGAGGATGCTACTTGAAACCCTATTCTTTCAATTCCACTGTCGCGAGTACATGTGTGTACCTTGCACGCAAGACTTAGAATTCTGGACAAATTGTTGATGCTCCACATCAATTATGCTTGGAACATGGAGCCAGAGTCACGGCGAGAACAGGGCATCGAAGAGCTTGAAGTTGTTTTATCATCCGTGGGGCTTCACGCAGGTGCTGTCACCCTCTCTAAGGATCGCAAAAACCCATCAAGTACCCAAGATAACCCTAATAAGATATGTATGGGTGGTGCAAAAGCAAGACACCTGCTCTCAAACTATGGTGAGGCTCAAAGCCATACACATTTTGAATTATGGAAGCAGATTTGTGATGTAACAACCTATCGAGGCAATGAGGCGACACTAGGATTGAAGCGTGCACATGTGTGGGAAGCTTGTGATGAGATGATGAGGCTTCTTGAGCGCCCGTATCTTGATGAAGCAGAGATAGCTACATTCAAGACTTCGATTGACAGATTCACAGAAGAAATGATCGATGCTTGGGGGGAAACTCATATAACACACTACATGCATATTCTCTATGCGCAGAGTTCCTTCTTTCTAGATGAATATGGGTCTCTTGCACTCTGGAGCAACCAAGGCATGGAACGATCACATTACCAAGCTAAGGCGGCCTATTTTAAGAACACGGGTCATGGCGGTGGCAAGGTTCGCAGCAATGCGTTTCAGGAAATGTTCAATGGTTTTACCGTGCACTTACTGGGAGAAAGGCCCAAAAGCGAGCCGAAAATTTATCTTTGAGGCGCAAAATCATGAAGGTGGTAGGTGCAAGGCGAAAGAGAAGGGTGCAATGCGTCAATGGCACGTGAAAGAGCGAGGCAATGGCACAGTGGTCGACTAAGAAATGGCCGCGTGTGGTTACCCACCCAATAATTCTTGTTCGCCACTTTTTGGCGCGTTCATTTTGTAAATTGACTTTTTTGTAATTTTGGCCCCCTATAAATATCAGTGAGTTTTATAGTCATTTTTAAAAGTCTTGACTTGTGAGCTCTCTCTCTTCCTCTCCCCTTGACTCTCTCGCGCGCTCTCTCTCTCTCTCTCTCGCTCGTGCACTAATATCTCACGCACATGGAGCCCCTAAATGATCCTCCCTCCAATACGCAGGATGACATTTTCAAAGACCTTAGGCCCTTACCGGTGGCACATAGAACTGAAATCCCAAACATTTACCCACAAGCCCAAATGGATCTGGAAGCTGAGCGTGTGAGGCTTGAGCGAGAGGCCCAAGAAGCCCAAGAACGCCAAGAAGCGAAGAGATTACACAAAGAAGCAGAGGGCATGGAGGCAGCTGAGAGAGCAAGAAAAGAAGCCGAAGAGACCGTCAGAACACAGGAGGACGAGGCAGCAAAGAAAGCACAGGAGGATGAGGCTGCCAAGAAGGCGGAAGAAGACGAGGTAGTTAGGAAGGCGGAGGCAGATAAGAAGGCTGTAGAAGAAGCTCAGGCCGCCGCAAGCAACAAGAGAAGATTAGCATTCTTTGCTGCGGAGGAGGATTGGCTTAACAGAAAAGCTCACGGATTTGTTGTTGACCTGCGAATGGCCGGATACGAAGATGACACAATTTTTGAAGCGGCTATACAAAGTCTTCGAGCAGAATATACAAAGAGGAGAAATGAAGACACAGTAGACAGGGAGCACCTGCCGAGCAATAGGATTCTCAATGCAATGCTAGACAGAGTCTTGGCTCGTGCACTTGGTAAAGGAAAGAGAAAACACTCAACTGAGGAAGTAGAAAATAAGAGACAGAAGCTTGAACGAGAAGCCAGGGCAGCAAACACACGGAGGCTTCGTGAGGAAAAAGAAAGGAAAGATGAAGAGGAGCGAGTAAGGAAGGAGGCAGAGCAGAGAGCAGCTCAGAAGACTCCACCTGCAAAGGCAAAGAAAACTCCAACACCTGCAAAGGCTAAGAAGGGGAAAACCATTCCTAAACGCACAGAACCCCCTTCAGAAGACTCCACCTGCAAAGGCAAAGAAAACTCCAACACCTGCAAAGGCTAAGAAGGGGAAAACCATTCCTAAACGCACAGAACCCCCTTCCGATAACTTCCAAGAGCAACGACAAAAGTTTAAAAATGACACGCCAGCTTGGACTCACCACGCGCAAGCACCACCGCCCCCCCAACAACGCAGAAGAAGCAAAGGTGGAGACCAGGGACAGTTGCCCTTAGAGAAATTCGCAAATATCAGAAGACCTGCACACCAATTATTTCGAAGGCACCTTTTGGGCGTCTCGTCAAAGAGATTATCCACGACCAGCGCAGGATGTCAATCGTGTGCAAGCGGCGGCACTAGGCGCTCTGCAACAAGGTGCCGAGGATATTTTGGTTTTGCTTTTCCAAGACGCGGTTTTGTGCATGGTGCATGCAAAACGTGTCACTTTGAAGCCATCTGATCTTCATCTAGCTAGGTGTATCCGTGGAGAGGAAGCTCTCTTTCACTAGATAGGGGAAGCCTTTGTAATGCAACAAATCCGTGTTTTGTAATCTCAATTTGATTAATGAAAAACCATGTCTATTTTCAAAAAAGTTATTTTCTATTGCAAGTGATTGTCGTCTTGTCAAGGTAATTGTAGTCTTTTGCATGTAATTGTTGTCGCTATGTACATGCGACCTCATGTGAACGGTCAAACAGGCAAAAGTCGCTCCGTGGCACACAGGTTCCACAGCGCGACCACCGGCCCCCCCCGGCCCCGGCGCACCCCGCACAGCTGATCTACCCTTTTGGGGCCATACGCAGGAGAAATCGGCCCGTCGAGTCGAGCCAAAGTCGGACGGGCGGTGGCAGACGAGCGCTCACAAAAATTGATTGAAACATCATGACAGGACACGACAACAACATATAAACACATCAAGAAGATAAAACTTAAAATCAACTCGAAAAACATCTTGATGTCATTAATTGTTTGATTTTCACAAAAGGCAAATGAGTACATTGGATCTAGCCAACTCGCTTGATGAGCTTGGTGAAAGCCTCGTGGGTGAGAGTCTTTACTGATGGTTTGTCACCAATGCGTTCGGCTATCTCTTTGGCGTCACTGATGCCTTGTCCAAGGCTAAGGCCACAAAATCCTAGGAAAGACCCTGCACTTTTATCACCAAAGCTATAGATAGCTGCTTCCCTATTTACAAGAATACATTTATGGGCATTTTGGGCTATAGGGGCTTCAGACAGGATGGCGCTTAGGGCTCTGCACTTCAAAAATTCAGCTTGCACATCATTTGAAAAGTCGTTGTGAATTACGCGAAGCATCTCGGCATTGAAGCTCGGGATGTAGTGCCATAGCGCAGCATCTTTCCCCTCCACCTCCTTTCGTGCTCCACCCTTTCGGCTTGCGAACCAGTCCATTTCTCTTGCGGTCTACAAAGTAGATAGAAGAATGAGTTGACTTCAAAAAATTACAAATTAAGAAGGGAAGAAATTGGGTGTACTACCTCAGTGGCATCATCATGATCCGCAAGGTCTGCATCACTAATATTGATGCTCCCGAGGCTGACGGAATCCGAAATGGCAAGCGGCTTGTGAGGGGCAAAGCTAGTTTCTGGCACACTCTCGTAGAAATCCTTGCACTGGGATATTTATACAAGAGTCTGCCACAAGGGACTCTATTGAGGCATGATTTTCCAGGAGCGCAAGCACCTTTGTGACATCTGCGGAACTGAAGTCAATGCGGATGTCATCATCTTTGGACGGCTGTTGTGTGTCTCGCATGCCCGCGTACATAGCAATGACTGAGAGAGTTTCATCCTGGTGCAGCCCAAGGACATGGGCGATGTCATCCAAAAATAAGAACTCTACACCTTCTACTATGATGGGGTGTAGAGTTCACACTTCGAGCTCTGGAACTTCATCCATGACATCGTCCCCTTCGATGTCCCGTTTCACAGCCTCAGCTTGCGGCTCTTCCGCCAGAGTCACAAGTGCAAGAGATGCTTCTTGCACTGGGGTGACAATCTCCTCCTTTGGGTCAGCTTCCTTGATCAAGAGATAAGGTGTGGCTTTCTTTGGAGGAGTGGCCTTCCTCTTTCCCTTGCTTTTCTCTGTTCCCTCCAAGATCAGGAGGGCAAGAGTCATGTCCCACCTCAAAAAACTTGTGCCGATGTTGCCCATTCCAAGACCTACCAGGTTATCTTCTTCCTCCTCCCTTAGATATGTGCTACTAAGGCCTTTGAGGAATCTTGCAAGCCTAAACCTGAAATTTTTGTCCGCTTTGTAGGTATGCTTGATAAGATCCACAGGCACCCAAGTTCCCTCCTCGTCTTCAAAGTTGACACAATATTCAGCCATGTATGTGTCCATGTAGCTAGTGAACGCCCCAAACACGTCATTATGGAGTTCGGCGGTGCCTTCCATGTCAATAGATGTCTGAAATATGGGTGCAAGCTTCTCGATCAAGTGACCGAGGTCAAGCTTGTGCAATTGAGATAGGAGAGCTTGGGCGGGGGTGGCCATGCTTGAGTAGCGAAGAAGGCGAGGGGACCGCAAAGATACCGAGAGTGAGGAGATGAACTCAAAGTGGCCAAAAGTGACTTATAAAGAGGTCTTTAAAACTTTTTTTATGTTTAAAAACTCACTTAAAACCTCCAAAAAAATAAAAACACGCGACATAACTTAAAAGTGCACAAAATTGAACGCAAATTGCGAGTAGCCAAAATTGTTTTGAATTAATCTCTCAAAATCTGTTACATAGCTTGCTTGATATGGATACATCTAGGGAAGGGAATGCTTTTACAAAAGTAAGATGCTTCTTTCCTCTTACGTAGAGGTGTGTTATCAATCACAAATGAAAAGTCACCTTTCAGTGCAAACCTAAGGCCTAAGTACTCCCTTAGGTTCGCCATATTCCAATCAGCATTTACTATGATATCCCACACATCAGCTTGCGTGCTAACATGTACATCAAGCTGTTCTGCATCGTTGATGTCCGAATCGAGTGCTTTCCATTCGCCTCCAGTCAGCTTCCAACGTCTGTAAGGAAAGATAATAGAGAGTTGTTGCTTTCCAAGCTGGTACCGAACGACCATCTTCTCCGACACCACCATGCACTTTATCTTGTCACCCTGATGTTGAATAACCTTCAAATCCCACGAAGGTGGCAGAAAGGCACTCATTACTGTGCCTCCCTTTGCAATCCACATTGTAGGAGTCCGGTGAACATCAGCCTCCTTGAACAAAAACACAAACAAATGTAAAGGCATGAAGAACGTGAGAGTCGCACGATGTGACCCATAGGTGCACTTCATTGCATTGCACACATCAATCTCAATCCGAGGTCTGGTTAGTGCAACCAAAGTATTGTCGGGCTTTGGCCAATCATGGTCCGTGAGACTTGGTGTAGGGAGCCTCCGTAGAGTCCCAGAACCATCTCTTGACGTGGGTACAATATACTCTGCATGAAAGAAGAAAACTGAGCGCTCTAAAAGCTCTAATGCCGAACAACCAGTATATAGTAGCTTGCCGATTTCAAAGTGGTGCGCCTCAAAGGTTCCAGAAAGGGCCTCTAAAGGCTCCCATTCCACAAATGTCGACGGAAAGATGTCTGCACAGAACATTACAAGAACACACTTGAAAAAATCAAGCTTCCGTAACATGAAATGATATTAGCATGTCTCAGTGCAGCCCATAAAACAAGAAGCACAAATAAAACTTACAATTTGCAGGAAAGCGTTTGTGATTGGCATTTTCAACACGGAGTTGCGATGCCTTGTAGACGTGTTGGATCATCACCTGCTTGCTTCCGTCAGCCCCTTGCTTGAGATCCACTATGCGACCCTTCCAATGGTGTGACTTTAACCCTATGTATCTGCGAGAGACTTTGTGGGCTCCCCTTGTGCTTGGACGCATCGTCACCCACATTCCTTTTGCAAAGGTGCTTGTAACCCACAAGCCAGTGTCGTCTTGTTCGTTGCTACTGCTAAAGGACTCCACCCTTGAACGAGGTCGGCGACTCATTGTGCTTGGCTAACCGACTAAGCTAAATGCTATGAAGTTGGAGGTGTGTGAGAAGATCTCTGCAACCTAATGCTAGCAGAGCATATAAGCTGGCAAGAGGAGTCAAGAATGTGTATAAGCTAGCAAGAGGAGAGTGAAGAATGTGTGCAAGCAAGAGAGGATGGACTTGATGGGGAAAAAAGTGGACTGTTTTCCAAGCTTTCCATAGCCAAGAAGATCTGTGCAACCTAATGCTAGCAGAGCATATAAGCTGGCAAGAGGAGTCAAGAATGTGTATAAGCTAGCAAGAGAAGAGTGAAGAATGTGTGCAAGCAAGAGAGGATGGACTTGATGGGGGAAAAAGTGGACTGTTTTCCAAGCTTTCCATAGCCAAGAAGGCACAGAAAGATAGATCTAACTTTAGGAGGGAAGGGGAAGGCAGAATGGGGAGGGAGGAGGCCAAAAAAGATTCTTTTAGTTAGAGAGAGTCTCAAAACCGAATTGCTAGTTTTAGAGAGAGGAAGAGGGAGTGGGGAGAGGAAAAAGTAGCTTTAAATGAGGGATAATGATGGGGGGGCGTTTTTGGCCCTAGCCCACTTTTTGAGGTGGGGTCATTTATGCCAGTTTGAGCTGTCCTTATTAAAAAAGGTGGGAAATTTGATTTTATTGAAAGATTTTACATTTTTCAGCCCAATTTCTTTAAAAAAAAACGTATGATTCAAGTTTGACCCCTACATATTAGGGGCAGGGAAACCCAACATTTTTCTCCACATGGCCTTCTCCCATTGCACCACTCCTTAATGACTGTCATTAGGCTTGGGGCAAAAGGGCCCAAGAAGACCCCAGACAAGTCCTAATGTTCTCACCACGCATACTTTGCATGGGTTGGTTTTGCTATCAGGTGATCAACTTGTGGGATAGGCATATGCAGATGATTCCTTATTTCAGCTAGAAATCATCCGAATGATCTCGTAATGGAAGCACTTGACCTCTTCACATGTGTGGCAGGCCTCAAAGTCAATTTTAGGAAATCCAAACTCTTGCCATTGAAAATTGAAGTTTGGCATGCTCATATATGGCCAGGGCAAATAATTGAGCCTTCACATATTGTGCGGCCTCATTTGGGATATCCGCTAGCATGGAACACTACTACTAATGCACAGGCAGACTGGATATTACAACACATAAAAAGGAAATTGTACTATTGGAAGCTTTTCACTTGGCCTCTACATGTGTGCCTGAGAATAGTGCAATCCATACTCATTGCATATATTCAATTCTTTTTACCTCTTCTGTTTTGGCCAAGGGATCGGATTGATGCCTTTATGTCAAAAATATTAGAGTTCTTTTGGCAATCAAAATACCATAAGAGAGCACTCAGACTATTGTCAATGGCGAAGCTATGTACTCTTGGTATACATGGTGGATTGAACATCCTCAACATACATATACATCTCCTTGCACGAAACGATACTATTGTTAATGGCAAAGGTATGTACTCCTCGTATGCATGGTGGATTGAACATCCTAAACATACATATACATGTCCTTGCATGGAAAGCTACTTTGTTGTCAGATTTTGCAGCACACAAGGGTAGCCTTGGTCACGGATGCTAGCAGCCATGTATGTTAGAATGAGATCCTCGAGCTTTGGTGACTGGACTACTACACACTGGTGGGAGGTTGTGTTTGGTCATTTTGTTGGAAAGATACCTAGATGCCCAGACAACACACACCTTATTTAAGATTGGAAGAAAGTTTTACAACATGTAACATGGAATGGCCGTGACACATGGTGCAAGGGAATTCACTAAGGGCTGAAAGCATACATTGGATTATGGCTCTTGCCTCCCCATTGGCTTCCACACAGCCAAGGAAAGCTTTCTTCTTGGAAAAAAAGGGAATAATTAAGATCCATGATGTGGTAGACTAGGTTGGAAAGATTAAGTCCTTCCCTATGGCTCAACATAGTTTTGGATTGGGTATGCATTATAGACCTTTGTGGCATGAGATATATGAGATGTTGTCCCCCTTTGCACCAATACCATCACTTTTTGTATGCATGACCGCCCGGCTGTCTGGAAAGTTATGGGGGTCCCTTTGGATATTATATCGACTAAGAATTTATATGTGAGACTACATCCACCGCCATGGATTACGCATGTATGTAATGATCTGTGGCACTTACAAAAACCATTACTATGGTGGAGGAAATGTTTAAGAGGATTTGGAGGAGTGGTTTGCCATTGAAAGAACACATGTTCCTTTTTGGAGATGCATGCTTGGAGTTCTCCCAGTGGGTGTGCTTTTACACTCATGATGTATCTATGCCTCGTCATGCTACATCTCTGGTGCATAGACTGAGACGGTGTTGCACCTTCTTTGGTCTTGTCCACATTCCAAACTACTCCTAGACAAGGTTTCAGCTTGCTTGTGCATTAGATTTCCTACACACTTTTATGGAAAACAGTTCTAGATATTTGGAGTGTTGACAGTTGTGCTCCGGCCTTATGCTACGTTCTTCTCCTGAGTATAGTTATGGGCTATGTGGACAGTTTGGACCGGCCGAAACTCATTTATGTTCACACAGCATATGTTAGCCACCTTCTCCTTCTTTAGACACTACATTGTTATTATGTGAGCCAGGATGTTGATTTGCATACTTTTTCTCTTTTCTTTGACTGTTTTTAAGGAACTCTAGTATGGGTCCTTTTCGGACTCATCATTGTACAATGCATATTTCTTCGTGGGTTTTCACCTCGCACTAAGGTTTCCCACTAGTAATATATCATTACAAAAAAAAATGTGTGTGCGTGTGTGTACAGTTGAAAATTAGAATTTGAAAACTTGCAAAACATGGAAAAGGTATCACACTCAAAACCCACAAAAGATGAATGAAATATTAGTGTTTTCCCACACCCAAGTTAGTTGGGAATTGTGGTAGCAACAAGATTCTAAGTAAATTTGTGAAGAGAGATTGTAATTGTTGTTGAGATCTCAAGCTCAACATGAGTTGACACTCACGAGGTGCCTGCATGATTGATCGACATTTATATCACTGGCGGGTTTGGTAGCTGGCACCGACATATCTTTGCCAGAGATTCTATAGTTAGACTACACTAACTAGTCCACATCTACAGTTAGACTACACTAACTAGTCCACATCTACCCACTCCTCTTAGTGTGTTCACATTATGAACCGCTTGTATATACTCTATTATGTGTATTATTCACTTTATCTTCTTTGTAGACCTCTTTTGTTGTGTGAAAAAGAAGAAGAATTTTCAACCTCTCACCTTGTGTGTTCTCTTCTAGGGTTTGTGTGAGTGTGTGTTCTTACAAGATCTCAAGCTCTCTTTTTCCCTGCATCTTTTCATGGTATCAGAGCATGGTTCATGCTAAGGGCTGAGCAGCAAGCAAGAGAAGCACAGCAAGTGGCGGTAAGAGGGTAAGAGCTTCATCTACTCTTCCCCCTTTGTGTTGGCCACTACACCCTTGTCGGAGCTCTTCGGGAGGCACTGGCAAAAGAACTCCGATATTGAGGAGCTTTCTTCACAGGAGGAAAGCTACAAGGAAATTATATGACCTTAGGGAATTTGATAAAGTGGGCAAGACTAAAGTAGTAATTCACCAACTCAAATGTGCAGCCAAGCCTTGATAGAAAGTGGCAATTGTGTAGCATTATATAGTAGTGATATGTGTGAACACACTTAGGACCGTCGGGGTACTTTTTCCCTCACTAGGAGGTTTTTTCCCCCGTGCATATGGACACCCTCTTATCTACTCATTTTTGGGATTTGTACTTATCTTTTGTATCTGGCACACATTTGTTCATTCTAATCTAGTGAGTTTGTGTGCTCAAGCTTCTCTATCTTGTGTGTGTGCATTGTTGCAACCTTAACCCTAATTCCAACAATTGGTATCAAAGCTAGCTTCCTTGACACTTGATCTAGTAGTCTACCTCCCTCCTCACCACCCTGTTTTTCTGTCTCTCTTCGATTGAGATACCCTCTTAGGAGAAGAAGGTATATACTGTAGTGTGCGGTATATGAAGTATACAACATTTTTGGGGTCCACGATGCGATTCAAGCGCATTTTGGGCACCACAAGGTTTCTGTAGATGTTCTGGAGAGGCGTCATTTTTGATTGGTTATGCTCGATTTTGGGTGTTTGGACTGTGCAACGGTAAAGATTTGGTGTGCAGTAGCATCTACAGTGTCTTCAACATCAACCATCATACTTTCGCCAGTAATACTTTATTCTCTACTCTGTGTTATTTTTCATATACTTTGCAGGTGATTCAGTCAGTTGGCATCTATCCGGGGTTGCTTTCAGTGAATATTGAGTACTTGCAGTGTGTTGAAAGATTTTGCATTTGGTAGATAGTCATGGTTGGTAGTAGTGATGTATTGAACATGTTGTCCTGCTAAGGATAAACTTGATGGGACTAACTACCCATTGTGGTCGTATATGATGAGGCATATATTGGTTGCTAAAGGCCTTTTGAATGTGGTCAATGGTAGTGAAACTCGTCCTATTTCACAAAACTACCAGTGCAACTAGGTGCTGTAGGTACATCTAAAGTAAAATCTAATATAGACGTGGCTCCTCCACATGCACCACCAGTACTTCCCACTACTACTCAAACGAGATGGGATGGAAGAGATCCATAGGCACATGCATTGCTTGCACTTTCTATGAAGCAAAGCATAATTCCTCATATTCGATCATGTAAGACTTCAAAACATGCATGGGGTTGCTACATTATACCATGTGCGCAATAAAGCACGTGTTGCATATCCGCACAAACAGTTGGAGTTTGAACACATGAATGAGGGAGACTCAATGGACCGCTTCTTGACCAAGATCAATGATTTTAAGGAGCAGCTCGCTAGTGTGGATGAGATATATCTTGATAGTACATTGGTGCCCACAATTCTCAATGCATTGCCAGATTCTTATCAGAGTTTTGCCTCTACCCTTAGACTCATGATGAAGGGAAATCCAAATGCCCTTATATTTGATAAGCTGGTTTTAGTACTGTTGCAAGAAGAGCAGTCTAGGAAAAACAAATCTGTTATGTGACTTGGTGACCAAGCTTTTGTTTCCAGTCAGAAAGGCAAAGGTAAAGCTTCTCTACATGGTGGCTATAAGCCAAAATCAGAATCCTTAGGTAAGGATGTAGAGAAAGAAGGTGATAAGCCTGAAAAGAAGGGAAAGTGTCACCATTGCAGGAAACCAAGGAACTACATAAATGAGTGTAAGAAAAGGCTAGAGAAGGATTAAAAAAAGAATTGGGCATGGCTGTGGTGGCTGATGCATCTACACCAAGTGCAGAGAAGAAGGAATCTACAAGTTTTGCTCAAGATGATTGGGCATTGTTATGGCTAATGCATCTGCACCAAGTGCAGAGAAGAAGGAATTTGTAAGTTTTGCTCAAGATGATTGGGCATGGACTGTACATTGTAGTTATGACCCTTTTGTTCATGATGTATGTATGTCAATGGCAGAATCGAATGCTTGGTACTTTGACAGTGGGGCTAGTAAGCACATTACTTCACAAAAAAAATTGCTCTCATCTCTGGAATCTGTCCCAAGTGCAGGAACTATCACATGTGCAAATGGTTCCTCATATCATGTCAAAGGAGTTGGTAGAGTTGTGCTCACTGC
This sequence comes from Cibotium barometz, assembly GCF_041138505.1. Classification (NCBI taxonomy): domain Eukaryota; kingdom Viridiplantae; phylum Streptophyta; class Polypodiopsida; order Cyatheales; family Cibotiaceae; genus Cibotium; species Cibotium barometz. The sequence continues at coordinate 3,002,273 of NC_141072.1, read as the reverse complement.
TGCTGTAAATGGGGACGCATTTACTCTTTCTAAAGTTATATATGTGCTAGGCATTCAGAAGAACTTGCTGCTGTGAGTTTCATCCTTAGCCTTGTCAAGCTTGATGGTGGTGAAATTTGTGGATGAAGATGTGTAGTTCATGATAGAAATGATGGTTATTCTATCATTACCTCAGGTACCTTGTTTCATGGCCTATACAAGATGGATGTATTTGAGAAGCTGCATTAGCATGATGCTTGCTCAGTCTCGATAACTCGTGCTATGAGTGATGTAAAATTATGGCACGCACGATTTGGCCATTTGAATTATGGTAGTTTGTTACGCCTTCAAAGGCATGATATGGTGTCTGAGTTGCCAACTCTTGACACCCCTAATAAACATGTATGTGAGGGGTGTATTCTTGGTAAAATGAATCGGGCATCATTTCTAAAGGATGGATCTGTGAGAGCTGTTAAGAAATTACAACTTATACATATTGATGTATGTGATCCTATGAGGACACCATCTATTGGGGGATATCTCTACTTCGTCACTTTTATTGATGATTACTCTAGATATAGCTAGGTGTATCCATTAAAGCAGAAGTCAGAGGTTTTTATGTGCTTTAGGCACTTTGTATCCATGGCTGAAAATGCATGTGAATGTAAAGTTGGCACCCTTCGTTCAGATCGAGGGGGGCAGTATATGTCTAAGGAATTTCATGCATATATGGCTAAAAAAGGCATAAGACATCAATGTACAGTGCCATACACACCTCAGCAAAATGGTGTGGCTGAGAGAAAGAACATGTCTCTCATGGGGATGGCAGGATGTATGGTGAAAGCCCAAGATTTACCTTGTGGTTTTTGGTTAGAGGCAACTATGTGTGCAAACTATGTGTTGAACAAATGCCCTACCAAGGCCTTGTAGTCTAAAACTCCTTATGAAACTTGGCATGGCAGGAAGCTTTCTATGGCTCATTTTCATGTTTTTGGTTATCTTGCTTATGCTCTTGTGCCTGAGCAACAACGCAATAAGCTTGATGATAAGGTAGTTAAATGCATATTTGTGGGATAGAGTTTAGAAAGTAAGGGATATAGACTCTACCATCCGGTCTCAAAGTGGATTTTGGTAAGTAGAGATGTTCTTCTTGTCAAAAACTCAGTTCAACCCATGCTTTCATGCAAAAAAAACAACATAATGTATGATCACAGGACATGTTTGATTCACTCTCCTACCTTTGTTTAATGGAGAGCAATTGAATGCTCAACCAAGTGCTAAAATTCAGCCTTTGCAAGTACAAAATCAGTCTGCAAATCAGCCTTTTGATGAGGTAATTATTGAGGATGTAGTGGATGAGGAGAGAGCAGCCATAGAGGAATCTAGGCGTATGCCAAAATGGCTTGTCAAGACATGAGGGATAGTAAGTTGGCAGCTCCTTTACCTAGCAAAACTCGTGCAGGTTCTCATCATGCAGATTATTCTCATGTGGATCATGTTCTCATTTTTTCTACTTTATGTAATGAGGAGGAACCTGTTTCCTTTGAGGAAGCACTGGTGGATGATAATCATTGGATGCATGCTATGCAGGATGAGTATAACTCTATACTCAAGAATGACACCTGGTATTTAACAGATCTACCTGATAGAAAGAAGGCCATTGGTACTAAGTGGTTTACAAGTTAAAACACAAAGAAAATGGTAGCATTGATCGCTCTACAAGGCCAGACTTGTTACAAAGGGGTATGCCTAGCAAAAGGGCATTGATTATGCTGAGACCTTTGAACCCACATCTCATATGACTACCATTAGGTGTCTCATTGCTTTGGCAGCACATCATGGGTGGAATGTACATCAGCTAGACATTAAGACTGCATTCTTCAATGGTGATTTACATGAGGAGGTGTATGTATCGCAGCCTCCTAGTTTTTTTGTGAAAGGAGAAGAGTCTAAAGTATGCAGGTTGAAACAGGCTCTTTATGGCCTTAAGCAGGCTCCTAGAGCATGATATGAGAATATTCATGCATACTTGGTTGCAAATGATTTTTGTAATAGTCCAACAGAGAGTACCCTCTATGTGAAGAGGAGTAAGGACACATTTTTGGTCATCGTTCTATACGTTGATGACATGCTACTCATGGGACCCGATATAGATTAGATTTCAGCCTTTAATGCTAATTTGCAATCATCGTTTTGAGATGTCATATTTGGAGCCCTTGCATTACTATTTGGGGATTCAGTTTATGTTGCGCAATGATGGCATTGTTATGCGACAGTCTAAATATATACAGAAGCTATTGAAGAGATTTAATCTTAAAGACTGTACACTTGTGGCTACACCTATGGAGACAGATACTTGACTTAGTCTTCAAGATGCAAGAGACTCTTTTGATGCTAGTTTGTATTAGTAGGCTATTGGATCTCTTCTTTATGTGTGCAACATGAGGCGAGATATCCATTATGCGGTCTCACAGTTGAGTAGATTTATGCATAGCCCAGGTACGAAGCATTGGCAGGCTATTAAGCGAGTTTTTTGCTATTTATAAGGCACTCATTATTTTGGATTATTTTATCCAAAAGGGGCTGAGTCACAGCTGCATGATTTCAGTGATTCAGATTGGGCTGGATGTTATGACACACGAGTGTCCACTAGTAGGTTTTGCTTTCACCTTGGTGATTCATGTATATCATGGCTCATCAAAGGAGCAGCCTACAATGGCCACTTCAAGCTGTGAAGCTGAGTACAGGAGGGCAGTTTTTACAGCTATAGTTGAGTGTGTGTGGCTCAAACGTCTTATGGCTGATTTGGGCGTTGGACAGTCATCTAGTACTATGATTTTCACTGACAGCCCGAGTGCATTAGAAGTTGCGAGGAACCCAGTGTTTCATATTCGCACTAAGCACATTGAGGCCCATTAGCAGTTGCGGAACCCAGTGTTTCATGCTCGCAGTAAGCACATTGAGGTGCATTACCACTATGTCAGGGAAAGACTCTTTGCAATAGAGATCAGCATGGTCTATGTGCCTACACAAGACAACATGGCAGATTTATTCATGAAGGCTCTTCCTCGTGAAAAGTTCAAAGCTTTTCGTAAATCTTTGGGCTTACTGCCTTTCAAGATTGATCGGCCTTAGCCTGTACATATTCACATCATCACTCCAGAGGAGATTTGTAGCATTATATGGTAGTGATGTGTGTGAACACACTTAGGACCGCCGGGACACTTTTTCCCTCACTAGGAGGTTTTTTCCCCCGTGCGTATGTACACCCTCTTATCTACTCATTTTTGGGGTGTGTACTTATCTTTTTGTATGTGGCACACATTTGTTCATTCTAATCTAGTGAGTTTGTGTGCTCTCAATCTTCTCTATCTTGTGTATGTGCATTGTTTGCAACCCTAACCCGAATTCCAACAAATTGATACCAAAGCAAGACCAGTAACATGTCAAGCGTTCAAGGCATGTGTGGAAAATTGATATCTCTCTTCTAAATACAAAATGCAAAAAAAGGAACAAATTTATCAACTTGTCACAGCAAGATGGAGAAAAATCAACACATTTCTAGAGCTATAAAAATAAGCTCCAGAGTTTGAATGAAAAGGTTCCTTGATCAACAAGTTTATGGAAAAGCTAGATGAAGACAAAAGGTGCTTAACCTCAACGGTAGTATCTTAGCAAATATTCATGATGCAGTAAGGAAATCTAAAAACTTTAAAAATATGAACAAACTACTACAACAACAGAGGAAGCAAAGCAAAACAAAAAAACTCAAGATGGAATATGCAAACAAAGGCAAGCTGTGGAATAGGCTACGGAATAAACATGGAAATCCTCAAAATTTGAGAACACAAAAGAGAAATTAAGACAATAGAGATGCTCTCAAAATCAACCTTAAAATCATGGAAAGATCATGTCATGGTGGTAAAGTGACCCAGAGTTATATCAAAAAATATTGTGATGTCATGGTAGAGTGACCCAGAGTTCATTGAAAAAAAACTCTAAGGTTGGGATAATGCTTCAAGTGTGGAGAACAGAGACACATGGTATTCCAAAGCATGAAGAAGTCTCATTTTCCAAAACTAAAACTTAAAGAGATGCAATCTAAAGCTGTGGAGATGATACAACCAACCATACAAGAATATTTGGAGTAAAAGACTCATCTATGCATGTCTTTACTATAATTGAATCATAATAGAAGTACACACAATAGATATTGATGTATTCCTGATGATGCCCCTCTCTAAGACCCCTAGATCATGCCTCTAATCTTGTGGTAGGAGCAACATGTGGATGCTTTGTATTATTTCAATGCCCATGACTACACTTAACTAAAGTATTAACTCAATGATTTATTGAAGAAAAGATACATTAGATGTTGAAAAACAGGTAGAGGGAGAGGAGACACACACACAGGAGTAAACCCTAATGTATATTGCAAACCCTAACCATAGAGGGAAGCCATCTCCCTTCTCACACAATGCATAAAGCCATAATCCATAATACACAAGACACACTATGAGTTGTGTCCACACACATCTAACCCTAGCTAATGTCCACACACTATGACCAGCTAGACGCAGTCATTTATGTCTCACACATGTTCCTACCTAACATGCCAGCACATAGCACAGTTTGGCACACACTGACATCAAGCTTGAATCTCAACAGCCCCCTCTTAAGCTCATGATATACTACCATAGATGAAGATGTAGAGGAGCTTGGGCTATCAAATCTCTCAACACTCCCCCTCAAGCTCATCCCACGTACTCCCAACATAGTACGGAAGTACTCAAACTTCTCCCTGCTAAGTGGCTTTGTAAAGATGTCAGCCACCTGCTCTTCAGTCTCTTCACATACTGTAGATCCACTGTACCATCCAGCACCTTCTCTCTGACAAAGTGATAATGGACCTCTATGTGTTTGGTCCGCGCATGAAACACTGGATTCTTGGCCAACTGTATGTTGCTCATGTTGTCACAACATGAATGACAACCTTGCCATCAATAGGTTCACCCAAATTAGCCAAGAGATTCTTTAACCATATTCCTTCACAAGTAGCAATGGCTGCACCCTTGTATTCAGCCTCTGTACTGGATAAAGCAACAGTAGGTTTCTTCTTGCTACTCCAACTCACCACGGCATTTCCAAGTGTAAATGCATAACCACTAGTAGACCTCCTATCATATGAGCTACCTACCCAATTAGCATCTGTGTAGCCATGTATATCCAAGCCTTTACCATGCTCATAAAGTAGACCATAATGTGCAGTGGTCTTTACATATCGCATAATGCGTCTCACTGCATCCAAATGAGGTTTTCTGGGGCTCTGTATAAATTGGCTTACTAGCCCCACAGCATAACTCAAATCCAGGCGTGTGATAGTCATGTAAATGAGACTACCAACAACCATCTTTCTGTACATAGATGGATCATCCAACATCTCACCAAAATCAGTCCGCAACTTCACATTTTGCTCCAAAGGTGTACTCATTGGCTTACACACTATCATCCCATATTTTGCCAACATATCCAATGCATATTGGTGTTGCACTAACCATGTACCTGCATGGTCTTTGATCACTTCAATTCCTAGAAAGTATCTCAATTCACCCAAATCTTTCATGTCAAACTGCCCACTCAATGCTTTCTTGACATGCATCACATCTGTACCATGATCTCCTGTAATAATCAAGTCATCCACATAGATGACAAGTAAAACAATCCCATGATTTGTTTTCTTCACATAGAGTGAAGAATCTGCTGTAGAAACCTGAAATCCAAGAGAGATAAGATATCTGCTCATCTTATCACTCCAAGCACGAGGTGCTTGCTTCAAACCATATAATGCCTTCTTCAATCTGTATATATGAGTGGGATACTTTGGGTGTACATATCCTTTTGGCTGTGCCATATAAACTTCTTCTTGTAGATCACCATTTAGAAATGCATTTTTCACATCCATTTGATGCATTTCCCAACCATTTGCTGCAGCCATAGCAATGACTGCTCTCATTGTTCCCATCTTTGCCACCCACTGGACTAAATGTTTCATCATTTGTGCATAACCCTTAGCTACCAATCTCGCTTTTTGTCGCTCAATGGAACCATCTGACTTGCATTTCACTTTGTAAACCCATTTACAACTAATAACATTTTTATCTTGTGGTAATGCAACCAAATCCCATGTTTCATTATGAACCAATGCGTCCATCTCAACATCCATTGCTTTCTCCCATACATGCTTTCCAATAGCTTCTGTGGTTCCACATGCTTCACCAGAGGTCATATATGCATAATGCATAGCAAAAGCACGATATATCAATCTATGAACTGGATACCTAACCCTTTGGGATCTCCGCAATGCATGCGGATCACTCTGAACACCTGTCACTCTAGCATGTGGTGGTACATATCTATCTTGCCGTGCAACAGGTGTGCGTAAAACGGGTATGCCAAGCTCCTCATCTAAACTCTCTGAAATTGACGACTCATAGCCTGTAATTCCAATTCCTTCAACCTTTTTCTTTCCTTTATCCACAGCACTATTCCCAGTGCTCACACTCTCATGCCTCAAACGTCCCGACCATGGACGTATAGTGCTACTCTCAGACTCTGCTAGCCCAGACATAGAAGTAGAACTAGAACTTGCTTGTGGCAAGTTCACATGCACATCAGCATCAAGTGACTCAATGACACCCTCATCCTTTGCTTTGTACCAAACTAGCAAGTTTATCAAACACCACATCTCGTGAGATAACCACTTGCCTAGTTTGTGGATTGTAACATTTGTATGCCTTACAATCCTATGCATATCCAAAAAACACACACTTTTCTGCCTTAGGATCCAACTTCCTCCTTCTTTCGTCAGGCACATGTACATAAGCTATGCAACCAAACACTTTGAGGTGTCCAATGTCTGGCCTAAAACCTGTAAGCCGCATCTCTGGCGTACTTCCATGTATGGCTGTTGTGGGTGTCTTATTCAGTATATACACTGCAGTAGCACACGCTTTTGCCCAATAATAGTCTGGCATTCTCTTTTCATTAAGCATCGCCGTGGCCACTTCACAAATGACTTTATTCTTTCTCTCAGCAACACCATTTTGCTGAGGTGTATACCTGCAAGTCAACTGTCTTCTTATGCCATGCTTTCTCAAGAAATGCTCAAAAGCATGTGAGGTGTATTCACCACCTCCATCTGTCCTCAAACATTTAATCCAACAGCCATATTGCTTCTCTGCAAAAGCTTTGAAATCCATAACCTTTCCCAACACTTCACTTTTCTCTCTGAGAAAGTAAATCCAAGTCATTCTGCTGAAATCATCAATGAATGTCACATATAATATAAACTGCTTTTCATGGATGGGTTTTGTGCAGGACCCCATACATCGCTATGTACTATCTCAAGTGGCATGCTACTCATGTTGCCTTCTCTAGGAAACCGCAACCTTGCCTGCTTTCCAAACTGACAGGCTTCACAAACATGCATATTCCCATCATACTTGAATCTAGGTAGCCCACTAACAATGCCTCTTGTCTGCATCTTCTTTAATCTTTGTATATTCACATGTCCAATCCTCTTATGCCACATATCAATGTCCTGTACCACATTTTGACTTTTAGAAAACATGGCTGATTAACTCAGGAATCCCCGCATCCAGCTTAAACAACCTGCCTTCTTTCTTGCCTTTGGCAATGACTCTACATCCATTTTTGAAATCCTCAACGAAGCAACCATGCTCGTTGAAATGAACCTGTAATCCCTGTTCTACCATTTGACGAATTGAGGCCAAACTTTTTGTGATAGAAGGCACATACAATACATCTGACATAGACTTTGTTTCACCATTGTGCATAACCAATGGTACACTTCCAACATGTGTAATGGCATGCTAGGTATCATCTCCTGTCTCCACATAGCCTTTCACATCCATAGGCTTCATATGCTCAAACCATTCACCATGACAAGTCATATGGTTTGATACTCCAGAGTCCATATACCAAGTGTCATCATTTTCAGCATTTGTCATCATAGATCCCACAACATGTTTCATGTTAAACAAGTGATTTGCGCTGCTATCATTACTGCTTGATGCATAATTTCCACCATGTAGATTCTCAATGATTCTAGTAGCTAAACAAGTGATTTGCGCTGCTATCATTACTGCTTGATGCATAATTTCCACCATGTAGATTCTCAATGATTCTAGTAGCTAAACAAGAGGTTAGATACTGGGAGGAGGTGTAATTAATCCAACAAAGACGATAGAAATTATTGTAAGACCCTAAGCTCTCATAACCATCTTATGTTGCACAAACTAGACCAATGGAGCCACCACAAATCAAAGGTTTCCTTTTTTCATATCATCAAGTACATACTGAAGAAAAATTGAGATTTTTTAGAATTACATTGGTTACCTCTAGGCTTTTCAAATCTATAAGAATTCATAGGCCAAATTACAATCATAATGTAGAGCTATTTAGACTATATTTGGATCAAAGGATTTAAGTAGTTAATTTATCATTGCTTTCCAAATTTTTTTGGATATACATTACTTCACAAACATATCTATGGTGTAATAAAATCCATCTTAGGCTCAAAAATCAATTAGAACTCTAATGAAAATTCCTAGGTATTTAGCTATCTCAAAAAGTTTAACTTTGAAGATTTTTATAGAGCTGATCAAAAATCATAGATTAGGATAACAAATCTTGCACACATGTTCTATACAGTGTTATGCTTTGTCAGTGCATTTTGTGATAGCCAATCACATATACACTTATCCTTTTAGGCACTTTATTATAGATGAAAGTTTATAAAATTTGAAGCATATTCATTAATCTAGAATAAGAAACTACTTCATGCATTTTTTAACATCCCGTAAGGTTTTAAGTGGATTATATAGTCATTTGATATAATTATAAACATTGTTTTCATAAGTTTTTCACTAGATGATCCAATTATAAGCAAGGTTTTACATAAGTTATTTTGTTATCAATGGAGTTTTGAAAGTTGAGATCATGACCTTGTCTTCTAACTAAACTGAAATGTTTAGATATGAATTCTCGACTGATTACTTTAGTGAAGACATTCATTTATTAGTATAATTTACGTAAATCACCATATAAGGTCACACTATTATCATATTTTGGGTGTAAAAGACTCAACAAATAAAATGATATTTTAAGAAAGAATTTTAATTGAATTAATTATTAATGTAATAATTATTTTGTCATAAAAATGTATCACTCCTCTCTTAAATACTATGTAAGTTTTAGGAGAAATTTATAATGACTCGAGATCATTCTTTTCTTGCATGTAGGAACCTACTTTATAAATTTGTAACCTGTTTGGATTATAATGTTGAATATACCTCTACTTATGTTGATTTATTAATTATATTTACGATTAGTTTCATCATTTTAATAATTTTCTATGGTGATCACATTCATGAAGACATGCCTTAGAAGATAAAAGCTAACATACCACTCCCATTCACAAGATATAATTTTTTTTGCAAACCCTTGAAAAGACATATTTATGTCCTTTTGAGCTACCAAACTAGTGTTAAAGAACTTCATATCTATGTAAAATGCTTCCATGGCAGTCGTAGGTGTTGTTCTGTGCCATTCTGATAATAATAAGGCAGACCGCCCTATATATTATGCAAGTAGAAATCTAAGTGATGTAGAACGTAACTGCATAACAATGGATAAAGAATGCCTCTCAATGGTGTTCTCAATTGAGAAGTTCTGCCATTATCTTTTAGGGAATAAATTTATATTTTAAGTAGATCATGAGGCTCTAAAGTATCTCTTGGAAAAGCCAGATTTTGTTGGACAAGTTTTCAAATGGATGCTGTTGGAAAATCACATGTTTTGGCATATCATTTATCTAGACTATTGTGATAGATGATCAAGAGATTGGGGAAGGAGATAATCTTCTTGACGCGCTCAACTATTTTTTATAGAAATGCATGTTTCGTGGTATGCTAACATTGCTAATTTTTTGAGCATAGCTCAATAGCCCCTATGGTAGATAGAAGGAAAAAGAAAAAGATTTTGTCACAATCAAGGTATTATAGTTTGTTGGATGGCGGATACCTTTATAAATATTTTCCTTATGAAAGAATTTAGCATCGTTGTGTCAGAGAAGATGAGGTTCCTATTATACTAAAAGCTTTACATGATGAACCATATGGGGGACATTTTTCAAGTGAGACAATAGCACAAAGGTTCTCCTTGAAGGATATTGGTGGCTAACCTTATATAAGGATAGTTTTTATTATTGTTAGAAATGTGATAAATGTTAGCAATTTGGGTGACCATGAAAAACTTCCCTACACCTTTGACACCAATATTAGCATTAAAACTTTTGAAAAGTGGGGGATTAATTTTGTAGGACCAATAGATTCCTCACGTGATATCAGTCCAATAGATATATTTTGGTATGTACCGATTATGTGGCCAAAATATATTGATCCTATCAATATATTTTGGTATGTACCAATTATGTGACCAAGTGGGTAGAGGCAAAGCCTAAAGACAATTTGTGCAATAAATGTGGCTAACTTTCTCTATGAGAACGTGATTACGCACTTTGGATGCCCATTAGAGTTAGTGCGATTAGGGTTCTCAGTTTTTTAATGAGAGGATCAATGAATTGACGACAGAGATTTATAAGATAAAACATAGAAAATCTACATTGTATTATCCAAGAGCAGATGGCCAAGTGGAACTTATTAATAGAATCTTATGTGGAAGTTTAACTAAAATGGTAGCAGAGAAAAGACACGACTGGATGAACCATTATATGAAGCATTATGAGCTTATCATACAGTTTATAAAGTTATTATTCAAAATACTTTGTTTAATTTAGAGTATGGATGTAACATACCCATCTCTACTAATAAAGAAATGTCCATGTAATAGATAAATTTATGAGTTTTTATGGTATAAAAATCAATGATTTTATTATTTGAGTCATTTCTACTTAGAATCTTCAAATTCTGAGCCCAAATTTAGAATCTGCGTGCGATTTTACCCTAATATAGGATTTTACAGCATCCAAAACGGACACCGGATCAAACTTATACGCAAATTTCAGTCATTTTAGTTAAAAAGAGACGACGTTTAAACCTTAATAAATGCATGACCGGGCGTCCGATTGACGAACGGTTTGAACCCCAACCACCAGGAGAACCTCTTGGACAAAAAAAAAAAAATTTGCCCCCCCGGGGCTGACACGCAAATTGAGACGGCCACCCCAAAAATCTGGACCGTACACACTTACCAAGGTGCCCGTACGATGGCCGCACAAGAACCAAAGGATGACCGCCCACTGTGTGGTCCACACATACCCCTACGTGGACACCCATGATGCCCCAGACCAGGTAAGGTATATGCGTGTACCACTCCTTTCCCTGATAAACGACACCGTACCTTTCCCCGCCACTGATCCCCATGCAAGCCACTGATCCATAACCTTTGCTGGTACACCGTCCTTTCATCCTTGCTTTGCGCAACGCCCGTACCCGTACCCCACGAACAAGACTGGCATGCGCATGGGTGGAACTATGCTTGAGTTCTTCAAGCAAAAGCAAGAAATAGGTAATATCACTAGTTCTTTTAACATTTTTGTTGTATTCATTTAAAGTATCTTAAATCCTCTTGTTGACATTTGTACTTCTTGATCTAGCCTATTTTGGGCGCTTTAGTATTCATGGATCGTCAAAGATGCACACTTCAAGGTTGCATGCAAGGGAGAGAATATTACAAAGCTTTGAAAGTGACCCCTCGTCGTTGGAAGTTATCAATGAAATGGCCTTGTTGTTCAAGATTCAAAGCACCTCTTCTACAAGCCAATGGTATCATGTGAGTATGAAATCTAATTATTGTGATTGCCCCAATTGGACAAGTGACTACAAGAACTTGTATGGCATATGATTGATAATGAGGCATCACTTTCCTGAGTTATACAACTTTCTTCCCATTATTGACAATGCACGCACCTTGGGAATAGTTTCTATGGATCACGAGCTTTGTGAGACTTCTTCTAGCCCTTGTAATCAGATGGACATGAAAGAGGCCAACACAAGTGAAGACATTCATCTCTGCATTGAAGAATTTAGAAGAATTTTAGGTCAGATAGAGGAAGAATTGAACACAAAGGACTCTACAAAAAAAGAATTACGCTACAAATTTCAAAGGAGTACCTTACAAATCTTATCAAGCCAAAGGAGATTGACATGCCTACAAGAGCCCGAGTGTTCATCAAATTCAAGCACATGCGACGACAACTAGGCTTGGCCATGGAAGGCCAAGAGATCCTTCCAATACCATTCCAACTTCATTTGAGGAAGCTGAATTGTGTCCCCCCAACAAGCAAGCTTATGTAACCGCTGTATTGAGAAGAAAACATCAACACATTGTGTTCGCTTTGATAAAAGACCAAGTATTTGGTGCCCACATTGCTGCACAAAAACATTGATGGTAGACCCCCTTTCTACTCTCTCTTGTCACACTTGCCATGGTTTATTGCCTTTAACTGAAAGAAATGCTCCCATTGGTGTTGAAGACATCCTCATAAACAAAGATGTGCTATTTTGTGATGGATTACAAAGCTTGCAATGTAAGATCATGTCTTGTTTATATGGTGATTGTAAGGATGAGGAGAGACACTTTTCTTTGACTCTTCCGATTGGACAAGTCCTCGAAAAGATAAATGCATCCCGAGTTAGGCTTATGCTATTGTACACCTGATATATATCATGTGGAATGGAATGGTTGAAATGTTTTGGTGAAAGCTAGATATGAGGAAACTAACATTGTGAAATGCTAGCAAGTAGTGTCTTGTTTTTCATTATTTGTGTAGCATTGGATGATCTCTCTCATTTGTTCCACATAAACTAGGACTGTGTAGTAAACTAGGACTGTGCAATAAACTAGGAGTAAACTAGGACTGTGCAAAAAACTAGGGTTAAACTAGGACAAGTGGATGTACAAATGGAAGTCTCAAGTATTGTTTATAGCATAAGAGACAATGGACTTTGCCTTTGAATTTGCCAATGGATGAAATTGAAGACTCATAAAGCCAATGAGGTTTGCAAGTAGTGTAGTTTTGCATAAAATAATAACCAATGAGTAAACCAAAAATAAATACTGCATTGATGATAGGTGTTGAACTCTTCCAATACAAAATCTTTACAAGCAAAAGTCTTGGCTTTCCATGGAAGTGTAGCCTTTTAAGAAGTGTATAACTTATCTCGAAATGTAATTTTGTACCAACTATGAAATCCCAAAATAAGACTTATCTTCACTATTGTGGAGATATACAATGTCATATATCATAAAATGGCATAAGCCTTCCATTGACTAAGTCTGCAAATCTAGTGCCCAAAAAACTAACATAGCAAACTAAGGAGGTCACGATGCTGAGGGTAGATGCTCCTGCAATACATGGTTGAGCCAAGAACTGAATTCATCCTTCAACTTCATGACATATCCATGGTCGAACCACTTCTTTTATAGCTACACAAGAAGAAAAACAATGTTAGAGTTTAGAACACCAAAATCACATTGAGCACATACATAGCAAGAGATTGCATATGCAAGATTTTTAATTAAACATGCGCATACCCAATGCTTTGGAGGTGTATCTATAAGTCTCACATCAATTAGTTTCTTGATAAATGCTATTACATAAAATCCCCAATCAGTTGCATTTGGTTGTTTTGGCACCTACAATGTTTATCGACATATGTCTCAATTGATCCAATCCAAAAAATGTCATATATCATGCTATATAAAGAACACAATATTGAAAGCCAAAATTATTTTTCACATACCTCTATACACTTCAACTTAAACCCACTAGATGGGCATGCAAGAGACTTTTGTAATGGTCCATGTGTGCAGCTTGAAGAAAGTGACTCAAGAACACTAATAATATATGGATGTAAAATGTTAGTTAGCATTTACCTAAGCATTATGGATTCATGAACTTCAAAATAAACCTCTTGTCTTACCGTTGCACAATGGAAACATACTCACCCAAATTCCCTACACATGCATTGAGTCTAGTGCAGGAGAATATTTTTTCTCAATGACAAGCCTCTCACCTTCATCATGTGGCAATTATAGACCACAAAAAGAGTCCAATGGTGCTTGAAAACCATGAAGTGTAAGTGCTTTGTCTACTAATGACAAAAAAAGGAACACATGCTTAAATTTGAGTAAACTATTGACTTTACCTATGTACTAGAGGCAAAAACAAGAACACATACTTGCTCATATCAATATGTCCAAGAAATTTTGCAATGAAGTATTGTTGTTTGGATGCCGTGAAGCCACATATTCATACCACAAACTATCCACGAATGAAACCTTCTCAAGAGCATCTACAACTAGGGTTTTTTCCATCCACCTACAACAACAACATGCTTTAAGCATCTTTGAACCGCAAATCCAAAAGCTCTATTTCATAATTAAAAAATTACCAACATGGCAAATAGGTTAAGCACATGAGTAGATGCTTCCACATGCATGATCGACTTGGCTAGTTGCGCATCCACCTCAGCAATGAATCCCCATTGTGTAGAGTGTAAGTGAATAGTTTCTCCATGTTATAAACAAACATATCAAGATTGAAACCATGCATATGTTAAGACAATTCAAGATTCAAGCCATAGAGTTAAAGAAAGTATACCTTTCGTAGACCGCACTTAGATATTTTACCATGCCCAAGACATTGTGCGTCTTAATCTCACTAGTGGATATTGTTATTACATTTGAAGGCTTACTCTCACTTGGAGAGCTAATATCAACATGAGATGCATTTACATTGCAAGACATCCCCTTCAAGTTCAAACAAACAATAATTGACATAAGGAGCCAAGGTATGTAAAATAAAGCCTACTCTTAAATTGTGTACAAAGAGACCTCTTCCACCTCTTACCTTCTTCCATTTCTTACTTTTTTTAGAGAGCACCACATGAGCCTCCTCATTGACAATTTTCTCCTAAAGCAAGGAAACAAGAAACAATGCATATTTATGTATATTAGTGTAAGAAAAACAGGAAATAAAATCGTACAAAGGTTGAAGAGTAGTATTTTCATACCATTGTAAGGGAGCCTTTCCCCTTGAAATCCACATTTCTCATCATCGACACTTCCTCATCAATATTTTTGTTTCCATGTGTGAGGAGCCTTCACTATCATGGCTTTCAATGTTTTTCTTTGATCAAGTCATTTGAATTAGAAGATTACAAAGTTTAATGGCAAATACAATTTAAGGTTAGTACCATGTTTACAAAGAAGCCCTCTCCCCAGCTAGCACATCCATCTCTTAGCTTCAAAGGAGAAAAAACAACACATTTCACCCCTTCTTTACTTGAGACGGAGCCACATGCTCATGGTTCGCCTAATTAATGATTTCCTTCTGGAGGGAAGAAAATGGATTGGGTGCATATCGGTCGGAGGAAGAGACTCTTTTCAATAACAAAGAGATTAGACAATGATTAAGATGTGATTAGTGAGCAATTAACTGATAGCTTAATGTAGGCATGGATAATCAAAAACCAGCAAATTCTCATTACACCAATGCCTCAATTTATAGAGTTTACATCCAAGCATCTAATCCCACTGATCTCTCCTTGATTCACTCCACCTCTTTTGCTTGATTCTCTCCACCTCTTCCCAAATTATCTTCACACATCCTAAATCTTCTCATGCTACCCTTTATTCTCTCCCAGTAGATACTTCTCACCTTTTCACAGCTTCTTACTCATTTACAGATTCTCTTTTATAGCCTCTTGCTAAGGGCTTGTTCTCGCACACACCCTATTCACTTGTATATTTCAACACCCCATTCCACAGGCTACTGACAATCGAGCCTCCTCTCATGGTGGCTTGAAAATGATTTAGCTCCCTCCCCTCCCTCCCCTTTTCATGGCGAGGAGCTCTCAAACCAATAATGTGGTCCATGGCCTCCCAAGGCCTCATCTTGCATGGGTGCATAGCATGAGCGTCACTCCAATTGGATTAGGAGAGCATATTGTGTAGCATGCATGCCGATGCCTTGTTGATTTTACCATGCATGCCCATGGCCATGTTTACCATGCTCGTGCACCAAGTTTACTATGCCCATGTCCATCTTTACCATACCCGGCTAATTCTACTAGTAGGCGATCGGCATAAATCTTGGGACGTGTATGCACAAAGTGTCACTCCAATTGGATTGGCAAAGCATATTGGGTAGCTTGCATGCCCATGCCACGTTGAGTTTACCATGCATGCTTCTTTTTCCATTACTAGATGCTCTCTCTGCATCATCAAATCCCTGCACCCATGCAAGCATACTGGTATCCCTCACAAGACCTTATCTTACACATTATATGGTAGAATAACAAATGACTGGTTTATCAAACTTTACCTTCAACTCTTTTCTTAAAACAGAGAACTGTTGCTGCCCATGCCCATGCCAAGTTTACTATGCCCGTGCCAATTTAATATGCCCATGCCCATGCCAAGTTTACTATGTCCATGCTGCGTTTACTATGCTTGTCCGCTTAGTTTACTATGCTCGTTCGCTTAGTTTACTATGCCTATGCCCATGTCAAGTTTACTATGCCCGTGCCGAGTTTACTATGCACGTGCCATTCAGGCTACTGACAATCAAGCCTCCTCTCATGGCGGGCATGCATGCTTCTTTTTCCATTACTAGACGCTCTTTCTCTCCATCAAATCCCTACACCCATGCAAGCCCAAAGGGATTTCCTCAATCACAAGACCTTAGCTTACACATTCTATGGTAGAATAACAATGACTAGTTTATCAAACCTTACCTTCAACTCCATCAAATCCCTACACCCATGCAAGCCCAAAGGGATTTCCTCAATCACAAGACCTTAGCTTACACATTCTATGGTAGAATAACAATGACTAGTTTATCAAACCTTACCTTCAACTCTTTTCCTAAAACAGAGAACTGTTGCTGCCCATGCCCATGCCAAGTTTACTATGTCCGTGTGCCGAGTTTACTATGCTCATTTTTGGGTTTACTATGCCTATGCCCATGCCAATTTTACTATGCCTATGCCGAGTTTACTATGTCCATGCCCATACCAGGTTTACTATGCCCGTGCGCTCGTGTCGAGTTTACTATGCCCATGCCCGTGCTGAGTTTAGTAGGCCCATGGCATGGCTTCATGCTTCATTGCTAGTCCATGGCCTCTCGAGGCCTCATCCTGCATGGGTGCATAGCGTGAGCAGTACCCCCTAGATGGGAGAGACCATGGATGGGTGATCGCCTCACAAAACTTGCCCCTATTCCATGGCAGGCTATTGACAATCAAGCCTCCTCTCGTGGTGGGCATGCATGATTCTTTTTCCATTACTAAACGCTCTTTCTCTCCATCAACTCCTTGCACCCATGCAAGCCCAAAGGGATTTCCTCACAATACCTTAGCTTACACATTCTATGGTAGAATAAAAGAGTGCCCCATGTAAAAGAATCAAACGGTCCTAGGGGAAAGTGCCCAGAGGGGTGGCCAACCCCCCAACTCCCATGGCCAACCTAAGGTGGGGGTGCAGGGGCAACTCGGGGCTGAAAATCACAAGCGTAAATAGGGTTTACTTATTTCATGAAAAGCTCACTAACTTCACGTCTAGTTCATCAAGATTATTGCTAAGTTCACTAATATGGCACTTTTTTGTAGGATTTGGAAACCCAAGAGAGTGGTCAGTCATGTGTGGATACGGGGGAAAAATCAACATTGAGAAGAAAGTAAGCTAGTCTCTATCTCTTTCACCCCCTCTCTTGAGAACTCTCATTGCGAGAGAGTCTCTTTGCAAATGTAAAAAACACATATAATCATTCATAAGCATATATTCCATATACTTTATCACCCAAAGGCCAATTTAGAGGCATGTTGTTAAAATATATTTGTTGTTGCCCAAGTGCATCTCAATTTTACTTGCTTCATGCTACGTTTACTTTTTGCATTGTTAGTTCACTAATCATATGGCTCTTTGTTTGCAGGATTCAATAATCCATGACACTATTAAGTTGTTTGTGGACATGGGAGACAAAATGCCCATAGAGAAGGAAGTAAGCTTGTCTCTATCTTTTTTGATCTCTCTCTCTCTCTCTCTTGCGCGCGCTTGTGTCCCTCAACCTTCTGTTCAATTTTGTTGATGGATGCAATGAATGCCAACGATGTATCTATCCCCATTTTGAATGAAGATATGCATGGTCAACGCAGAGGGCTTTGAGACCCTTATGTTTCCCTACAGTGTTCAACATCATGAAATTATGTAGGCAAGGCTCCGATACCTAGCTAGCCCCCTGCCCCCACCACACCTAGCTAGGTATGTAGAGCCTTGCCTACAAAAGCTCATGATGTCTCTATCCCCATTTTGAATGAGATATGCATGGTCAACGCAGAGGCCTTTGAGACCGTGCAACTATTATGTTGGGATAGTAATCCGGCTTGCTTTGCAGGTTCATTGCAATGCAGCAATTGCTGCCAACACTACGGACTTGCACAAGGTAAGGCTTGTGTTGCTTTGCTCTACTAGGCAAACTCGGTCTTCCAAGTGGGTGAAGGACCCATCGAAGTGGTGATGATAAGCGAAGATTGAGAAAGTCTAAGCGGTGTGGTGGCCCTTTCAAGGTTGTCTTGGAGTATGCTAATGACACAGACAATGTCAACATCTTTATACACGGTGTCCATGAAGGACATGTTCCAGGCTCTCGCGGGGTGCACTGCCAAGCATCTATAAGACCTCTACATATTCGAGAGTTCATAGAACCAATGGCCCTAATAACCTACAAATACAAAAGATTCATCCCCCAACAAAGAAGCATTTAAAATCAATGGCTGAATAGGATGCACACGTCTGTCATCTATCCAAGTAGACTTTGCCCTTACACAAAAATGACATGAAAGCAGCTCATCATACATCACAAAGCCATTCAAAGAGTGAGAAAATTCATCTGCAACATGCAGAAATTCATTCGGTCTCACCGAAATGAAGAATTACGATATTGCAAACTAGAATACGTGTGCCCATGTTGAGACCCCCAATTCCCCAAAGACCACACATCCCGCATACATCATTTATCTGAAAGATAGGAAAGTAACAACATCCCAGAGAAGACATCACTATCCTTGGAAAACAACATCCACCAAGCAGTCCCACAACCGCGCCCATTGCTTTACAAAGTTTTTCGCATGTACATTTATGATGATAAACAAGTGCTGACCTTTAACCACCAGCATATAGATTTTTCCATATGGGAAAAGGGTTTCTTTCCCCTTGTTATTCCCGTGAGTATTCAACGTCATGAGTTTCTGTAGAGAAGGCAACACATACCTAGCTAGGTGTAGTTGGAGGCAGGAGACTGACGGCCCCTAGCCCGGCTGGCAATCCCCTCCCCCCAACCGCACCTAGCTAGGTATGCGATGACTCCCTTGCAGAAGTTCATGATGTTGTCTACAATGAGATATGCATTACAAATGCAATGAAGCAATCTAGGCTATGAGTTCTACACACAAACATGTAAGGCAAAAAAACCTCATGATCTCCATGTGAAATACTGGTACACTAATTAATTGACAAAACATTACAATTGGAACCTCCAAAATGGAACCCAAAATCATATTCACTCTGTGTCAACAAGGGTCATACAAAGCTAGAGCTAGTGCCATAACTAGCAAAGTCACTACATCCAAAATGGAACAACACATCTGAGCATAATGTCATAATCGTCCAAAATCTTTGATTCCCTAAACAACATCCATAATGTATATTAAGGCTACTTTATTCAACATTTGTGGCTTGAAGATCAATAGTCACTTTAATTTCAATTTAGAGGTGTTTAAAATCCTCTAAATCTATCTCTTCTTTATGCTGTAAATCCTTTTGCAAAGAAGATAACTTTTGTTCAAGACTAACAATACTTGTTCAAGCACGACATGGAAAATCCCTTTGCCCTATGTAAGTTGACTTGCATGTTTAAGGGTAATCCAGGCACTTTCTTCACTATCCTTCAGCTCATTCAACCTGTTTTTTACACTACTCATGATTTTGTGAACACATTTGATGTGAGCTAGATTGCATATAGCAATCTTGAGATAAGTGATTACAGTTATCTTTTGAATTCAAAGTTGAGAACACATGATTTGCTCTAGTCATCTTTAGTTCTTTGGCTCTCTTTATGGTTGTTGTGCGCTTTTTTTGCACAAGTCGGAGCTAGGGACTTGCCGAACACCGTATGCGAGCCACGAATGGCTACAAGCATACAACCAGAAACTAGCAAGCTCGAATAGGAAGCAAAGGTGTGTCACTCACCGCTCAAACTGCTGTCGTGAAGGATCCTCATGTTGCAGTGAAGAAGGAGCCACCGTCGTCGCTCTACCGCTTCGCCACTGTCGTGCCACCACACAGTGCTCGATTGCTCTCTCTCTCTCTCTCTCTCTCTCTCTCTCTCTCTCTCTCTCTCTCTCTCTCTCTCTCTCTCTCTCTCTCTCTCTCTCTCTCTCTCTCGCTCTCTCTCTCTCTCTCTCTCTCTCACACACACACACACGCAGGAGAAGGGGACCGAGAAGATAAGGCAAGAGCACACTTTGTATTCAACACATTGAGAATGAGAGTTTTAGGGTTACATTTGACTCTTGTATGAAACCTAGCCGTTCACACATGGGCGTCCACACATGGCCGGCCGATCCTAACCCTTATCCTACTGCTGATATTTAAGGTGCGCCTCTCATCGTCGACGATCACCCAATCCCTTTATCCTTTACATGTGGTGCCGACAAGCCCGGCCCATGACTCAAAATACTTAAATTAATTACATGACGTAAAACATAGTACGTCTCAATGTCCATCATAGGTTAACATGCCCCCTTTCCTGATGTAGATTCTGTCCTCGGAAGCTATGGTATGGTAAGCTCAATAGGGTTTTGTTGTGGTAGACCGTCTGCAAAACAGGGAAGTAGAGTGAAAGTATGCTGGAATTCAAAAGATATAGAGTGTAATAAATTCAAGCATGTTAGACCACAATGGATGTTGCCATGAGAACTTAGTTTAAGGGGTCACATGGATGAGCTAGCGTAGCAATTTAACAAAAGTTTAAAATTATTGAAAGTAAATCAAGAGTTAGCAAGGTGTCGAAGGTCAATCAAGGTCTATAACTGGCCTAAGTCAAGGAAAATTACCCAACTTAATAAATAAACAGATGACCACAATGTGTCTGCTCTAAGAACACGTTAATACCACGAGCCTAGGGACACAAGAAACATTAGAGTTACAGGAGCCTTTTGCCCTTATTTCTTTATGCACATGACATTTTTACACACAATGGCGACCTCCCTAAGGCAAAACTAACATCAATCCTAGTACCATGTTTAACACAAGGCATTCTCCAGGAATCTATTAGTTCACCTTAGGCAATGCTACCCCCTACCAACCCAGGGCATCGGACTGGAGTAGAATACTCCTCACCTACCAAGTGTTAATAAGGCGATAGGCTAACATTAGAGCACATAATAGACTTGTATTGCCATTTATTGTAGGTTTCTTTTTTTTTTTAATATTTCTTGTGATCTTCGCTCCTAAACTATAATGTGTTCTTACATCCTTTCGACAAAGGGGTAAAAGCTATGTCCTAAAGGTCAACACACACACAGCCAGGTTGTTCAAACATTAAGATGGTTATAACCCTAGACTTAAGACAACCATATTCCCAGGTTAACTAAAGACTTCATGCATTCTCAAGAATATATCCAATAAGGTTAAACTCATTAATGATTTACACTAGCACGTCAGGCAACTTCAAAAACTAAGTAGTGCTTTGACAAGTTCCATGTGGTCATGCATTATAATTTATGTAATTAATTGAACAGTAAAAACAAAAGAGAGTGGGCATGGAAGAATTACACCTGTATTTTGGAGATCTCCTTTTGATTCGATGAGAAATGCTCGCAATTTGATGAGATATTTATGTATGAACGTTGTGACAGTCTCAGGACTTGAAAGCAAACCCACCTCAAGCTTTTCATCCTATACAACCAACTAACAAGCACTATACCTCGAGAGGCACATCAGTGTGAAAAATTAAAGACTCATTTAAGGACTCCAAACTAGAAACAATTTGAAAACACTAACCTACCTACCGGTCACCACACTACTACAGAGGATATGGTAAGAGGATGTTATAGAGTCCTGGCTCTAGCCCTAAGGCTAAGCCTCTATCTGCATCATCCAAATAAATAAAGTCAGCCTCGGTAGTGCCATGAGTTTCATCCGTCCATTCATCATTCGTCAGATATATCTTTTTCGTTTTCCCATCCACATAAACTCATCAAGAATGTAACCATGCGAGGATAGTCATCTTGTGGAAAAGGAAAGTCTTGGGCTATCGGGGATATGTCCTCTACGGAGTAGTGGGTCAGTCATGGTCAATAGGCGAATTAGCCATTCTAATTCCTCAACATTTTCCTCTCTGGCTAATACATCTATATGATCCAATTCGGTTTTAATTACAGGATAGCACATGACATTGTGAAAAGGTGGGAGTGGATGAAGTGCGTGATGCTCGTGCATTTGCCATATCTGCAAACACAGATATAGCATTAGTAGGTTTATGACAGGTCAATGTAGTTCCTAATTGTATACGGATATTTCTCCTCTTAATGTGCTCTTGCTCTTTTTACTATTTTTTATTTTCCTTTTCTTTTCTTTTTTGTGTATGAAGTTATATATATACATCCCCTTGAATTTGGCAATTACATGGTCAGGGGAGAAGGTTAGGGAGGAAGCAGTAGAATGTCGAGCGTGAGTACATGCTCCCCCTTAACTTGGGTAGATCATATTTTTTGCAATGATGTTGCAGCCTCTTGGAACCAATTTGTCCAGTGGGTCATAGGTGGTGATGTGGGCAGATAGCTTTTTATGACCCTTGTGGCCACATCAAATTGCAGAGATGGTAGTGTACGCTCCCATGAACGAATGGAGAAAATGGTTTCCGACGATAATTTTACAAGGGGAGACATAGACTCATCGGTCTCTTATTGGGTGTTGACAAGAGTAGGTGTAGAGCATGAAGAAACTTCTATATCAACGTGTGCCTGGCATGAGGAGCTAGAAGCTTCATGTGGCTCCCCCCTTCCTGAGCTAGGTGGTATTGATCGATATCGTTTGGGAATCCAAACTAGCTCTGGAAGAAGTGGTGCAGAGCACTCTGTTACCTTTCCCTTACCACGGTCTTGAATTATCATTGGGGTGGCAACATTTGGTTTGCAAGGTTTTACAGGTGATGTAGAGGGATTCAGCTTATGTTTAGGGACCCAAATCTGGTCATTCCCTTCGTAGTACCCTTGGGCTACTAATAATTTTTTTGGAATCCATCGTGATGTTACGTTGCCTTTTCTCAGGTTGGTAGCTGCTTTCCTTCTATGAGGCTTCTTGTCTGAACGAGATTGAGCAGTGGAGGTAGCTGTTAACCAAGCTTTTGGAACCCATTTGTATGTACTCTTTGGTATAGTAAGCGGAGCCTTGGGGACCACACTGCTTGTTTCCTCTCTTGGCATTGAAGTGTTAGAGGGGTGGCAAACAATCAAAGATGGTTTTACCACTTGACTTTGTGATTTTTTGTTATCTAGCATTTTGTCCAGAGTCTCGATGACTTAGGTGCGGGATTTTGAGCAGTCGCAGACCGAGAGCGGGTTCTTGCGTTGTAACTCACCTGGTTGCCCAATCAATATTGCACTTGGTGGCTAACATCCATTTGCGCCCTAAGTTTACAGTCCCCTCCATGGTACCAGCAGGCATAACCAAAAAGCTTTGAATTACGGTCCCCTTGTTATAGGCAACCGGAGTGTGCAGAATTCCTGAGACAGGGGTTTTCTTCTTGTTGATACCTTTAACTTGGATAGCACTCTTAGATAAAGGTGGTTTTCCAAGTTGACACCACAGGCCATATGATAGCAAATTGTGTTGAGCTCCTGTATCCAATAATGCATTATACATAGCACCTCCCCGTAAGGACTCTGTAACTCAATCAGGTATCTTAGAGGCAGGTCAGATTCCAGTGAATCCTCCTCTGCCTCCTCGAAAAATGCTTGCGTAATCCCCAAGTTGGCTTCTCGTTGGCGCCTAGCACGCTGTTGATGTTCTTTGGCTTGCGTAATCCCCAAGTTGGCTTCTCGTTGGCGCCTAGCACGCTGTTGATGTTCTTTGGCTTCAATTCTTGCTTGTATCTTCTTAAGCTCAGCTTGTTCTTTAGCTGCCTTCTTCTGATGGATTGCATGTAACTCCTGTTGGCTCCTCAGAGGGGGTCATAGTATCTTTTGAATTTACTCCCATTAAGGAATCCAATGGCAACTCCGTCGAGAGTCTCCGCTCGGATGGTACCTTGCAGGGTAATTTCACATACTCTATATGGTCCCTTACCAGCATATTTAGCTTCTTCTTTTCGTTACGCACTCCATACATGAGGACTTTATCCCCAACCTTGATGTCCTTGTCTTTCAGGTGGTGATCAAACCATTTTTTCCTTCTATCCTTCTCCACAAGGGCATTGTACACAGCCAATTGTCTTTCTTCGTTTAGCCGCTCAAGGATATACAAACGCTCTACTAAGGGATTACCATCCCAACCCTCTTGAGTAGCAACACGAAGACTACGAATGACAAATTCCCATGGCATGACTGCTTCTTGGCCATATACCATTTTGAATGGTGTGCAATTAATAGCCATTTTGTACGCAGTACAATAGGCCCATAGAGCTATCGTAAGCTTTAGATCCCAATCCGTGCGATGAGCTTCAACAGTCTTTGTCAAGACAGAGATTAAAGTCTTGTTGGTACTCTCGGCTTGGCCATTTGCTTGTGGATAATAAGGAGTAGATTTATAATGGGATATCATGAAATTTGTTGTGAGCTCCTTAATCACTTCATTTATAAAATGCATACCATTGCCGCTCACAAGTTCAAAAGGACAACCGAAGCGTGTGATCATATTTTCAAAGAGGAACTTGACTGTTGTCCTCGCATCTGCCTTACGTGTCGCTTTCACTTTAGCCCATTTGGTCATATAGTCAGTGGCCATAATAATATAGCAAGATTGTGTGTAGCGGGCCGCTGGGCTAATTGGACCTACAAAGTCTAAACCCCACTTATCAAAAGGTTGGTTTACTTTAATTGAGTGTAGGGGCATCTGATCTTTCCGCTGGGGTTTCTTGTAGCGTTGGCATTCATCGTCGCAACCCTTCACAAAAAGTGATGCATCTTGGAACATAGTGGGCCACCAATAGCCTGATTGTAAGATCTTTCGCGTAGTTAAGTCTCCTGAGAAGTGACCACCGGCTATGCCCATATGTGCCTCTTGCAAAATGTATAGATACTCATCCTCTCGGGCACAACGCCTAAGAACATCATCCTTTCCTCTTTTATAAAGAGTCCCGACTATCAGGCAATAGGGTTCGCATTCCTTGATCAGCTTTCAAGCTAGATCTTTACGAAGCTCCTTGGGTGGAAAGCCATTAACCAAAAAGTTAACAATCTTCTCACTCCATTCAGGCATTGTCTCTACCATGAACAGGGAAGTGTCAGGTAAGTCATCATCAACTCTCGTAGGAGCTCCACCATTAGGTATGCAAGACAAATGATCAGCCATGACATGTTTTTTGCCAGGTCTCACAACAACAGTGAAATCAAACTCAAGAAGAATCAATAGCCATCTTGTGATTCTTCCTGTGGAGCATGGATTGTTTACCAAATACAACAAAGCTTGATGATCCACATAGAAAACAAACTTGGTGGCAAGGAGGTAATAACGAAATTTCCTTACTGCATATATCATTGCCAACCCGTCTCGCTCCGTAGTGGTGTAGTTCATCTCAGCATCGTTCAACTGGCGCGACTGGCAAAGCTAATGGGGTAGTCTAGTTTGTGTTCTCCAGGTTGAACTAACACACACCCAATAGCAAAGTTTGATGCATCAATATGCACATGGAAGATTAAATCCCAGTTAGGCATTCGCAAGATTGGAGCACTCGCCAAGGCCTTCTTTAATAGCTCATATGCACGGTCACAATCTTCGGTCCAAATAAACTCGATGAGGAAGCTTATACAATGGTCGAGCTATCTCGGTGAAGAATAGAATAAACCATCGATAATGACCAACATGGCCCATAAAGCGTTGGACTCCCTTATAGTTGGTGGGTGGGGGCAATTCCAGAATGACCTTGATTTTACTATCGTCGGTGGAAATCCCATTTTTGGATACTATATGCGCTAAGATAACTCCATGTTTAACCCAGAATTGGCATTTGAAAGGATTCAAGGAGATGCGATATAATCTACACCTTTCAAATATTTTTCGTAAACACATCAAGTGCTCATCCCAAGAGGAATGAACACAAAGATCATCTAAGAAAGCTTCACAAAAGTCCCTTAGATATTCCTTAAAGGCTGTGTTTATCAATTGTTGGAATGCTGCAGGTGCATTGGTCAAGCCAAAGGCCATGACGCGAAAGGCAAACACTCCAAACTCCGTGATAAATGGTGTTTTAGCTTGGTCCTCTACTGCAATTGTGATCAGATTGTAACCAGAGTACCCATCTAAAAAGCTATATGCCTCCTTGCCTGCAACTCTTTCAAGCACATGTTCAGAATACGGCAAGGGGTAATGATCCCTTCTAGTGGCTGCATTAACCTTTTTGAGATCAACGCACACTTACTCTGAGTTTTCCATTCTTCTTTAGTACGATGACTATCGGGGAAACCCATTCTGAGTGCTCAATAGGACATTTTATAAGCTTTTCAATTTCCTCTTGTACAATCTTTGCATACTTAGGATTCATTGGGTAGAGACATTGTTGGACTAGATTAGTAGTGCTAATCATTGGAATCGTGTGTTACACCACCGAGGGTGGAACACCCTTCATATCATGATATGTCCAAGCAAATATGTCTTTGAAAATCCTTAAGAAGCTTCTTGAGTGTAGCTTCCTCCATCTGGGTGAGGTCTTGATGAGCAATAAAAACTGGGTTAGACTCCTCACCTGGATCTACTAGTTCTATTTCCTTAACTACCACTGGGCCATCGTAGACACCGCTACTCCCATTGGTAGGCATTCGTTTTGGGCTTTTGTGTAGACGACTTTACGTTCCCCTATGGTGGTAAATGATTTGAAATGCTCGGGTGCGGGGTGTAAGTCTACTAGTTCTTGTTGTGCCAGGCTTTTTTCTTTTAATTTCGCATCCTTTTGTTGCTGAGCTAACTCTTGGTTTTGCCGCCTTCTCGCAGTATGACTTAGTTTTGGCTTCTCTTCAATTTCTAATTGGGCAACGTCATGAGGTTGCGGAATACACCACATGACACTTTGGAGGTATTGTCCCCAATTATCCGCTAACTTTCGATGAGCATCAATAGCTCCTACATAACTAAGCCATTCTGCAGTGGATCTCTCTTTGTTTATTGTAGTTCGTATATTAGCTCGATAGCATTGTCGCTTATGTCTCGTTTTCTTCTTTTACCAAGTTTTTTATTTTTGTTTCTATCAGGTTCGGACTCACTTGGTCGATCTTCACTTGTGCCCTCCTCACTCTCGGATGAACTGCAGGAGGTCACTGTCCTAGGCCTTGAGCACCTTGCTTCCACACTTGGGTGAATATTTGATTCATACCCCCTATCAAGCTCTTCAGAGTCAATTTCTTCTTGAGATTCAGACGACTCAGAGTTGCATTGGTCAGAGTCTTCGCTATTGTCAGAGTGAAGGGAGTTTGCCACTTTCTTGCCATCAGGAGTCAAGTGCATAACACCTATCATGTTTATTGGCACTAACGGTGGCATATCTTGCCCCTCAGGCGTTACCCAACTTGTGCCTCTATTTCCCCATGTGTCTATGGTTGCCGCTAAGTGTACCCAATCCATGTTATCCGACTCAATCATACCCGGTAGGACATCCATATAAGGAGAATCTTTCCCATCATCAGTCTCTTTTTTACATGTATAACAATAATGGGGCTAATTGGATAGTGGTATCCGATCGATTATCGATGATAACCTTGCTTTTCCTAAAGGATGCGTGCGACCATTCTCAAGATCAACTCGAATGACAGAGTCCTGGAATTGTAGGTAGATGGTTTCTCGACCAATCATGTACCATTTGTGCTTCCTCATGAAAGGACGTCCTAAGATCATTTGATATGACATAGGATGCTTGGAGAAATCCATTACAATGAAGGTATGTCTTACCTTGTATCCCAGAACCTTGATCTTAAGGTCCCTTAACATTCCAATAGGTTTAGCAATAGTTCCGTTTGCCATCTTAACCACTATGTTTGTGACTTCAAGATGAGGTCTTCCCATAGATTCCCAACAGTTTTTAGTCACAATGCTCACTCCAGCACCACCATCGAGGATTCCCTTTAGAGTTAATCCCTTGGTAGTAATGGGGAGGGTTGCATTAGATTCGTCACCTTCAAAGTACTGTCCCAACTTGTTAACAGGTATTTCAACGACCGAGTCTTCATCTAGGTTGGGTTGTAGATCCAAATGTTCCTCCTCATCTTGAAACGTGTCAGGTCTATCCATATTTGTAAATTATGGTAACCCCGCCTTCAGTTCTCCATTGAGAAATGCCCGAAGAGCTAAGAATAGCTCAGGATCTCTGTATAACTTGGATATGATCGTGGTTCTGATTTCAAAGGACATGAAATCTATTAGCTTGGACACATTCAACGGTACTTTTCGAGATATCGCCCCTTGACTAGGGACTGGTGAAGATGGAATCACTTCCTCTTTGATGGGGTTAGGCATTCCCTCACTAAACATTCTTTCAAGCAAGAAGGGTGGTTTCCCACTTCCTGATGTCCTATCCTCAATTTCTTCCCAAATGATACTAGGTATAGCTAACGGTTTATGGCTCCTGTGAGGCTGAACTTGTGTAGGAAACACTGTGTCTGGAATTTTGATTCTTCTAGGGTCTGCTGGCTCCAGTTCTCTTTGTGTTTCTTCCACCAAACCCCTTAAGTGTTGCACTTGTTCAATCTCCTCAACTAGGTTTGGGTAAGTTCCAATCTTTTTCTTGAGGGTTTTTGGCCCATGTGGCTTGTCTTGGGGAGTCTCATTCAGTTTGGATGGCCGAGAGGGCATTAGCTGACTTGGTTGTGGGGCCGGGGGAGTTTCCTTTTGTTTCCCCTGATTTATGTATTCGCTTGATTCTCCTTCGTTGATCTCCCGAGTGGGTTCCTCCCTTAAGGTTAGTCCCCATGGTTTCTATTGAATCAGAATCATCTTCAGGATCATTCATATACACGAGGTCATCTCCTGTCCCTATGTTAGTCCTTGAACTAGGCTTGGAGCTCATGGCATTAAGCGATCTCTTCCGCCGCGTTTTCTTTTTCTTTGCTCGAGCAATTGATGCAGTATCCCTCTCTTCAAGAATGTAGTTTTGATTTTGAAGCATTGATTGTGTGACTACATTCGCGGATACAACAGGTGTGGTTCCTCGTGTCTCGTTGGTGACAACCAAATTCAATGGCGTAATCTTGGGTGCACTAGGATTATGTGGACATTGAGCAATCAAATGATCTATGCCACAATGATTACATGTAAGTACCGGCATTCTCGATGTGCTCCCTTAATTCGGTTGCATTTGAGTAGCGATCTTCTGTAGCCTATTAGGGCACTCCGCTACACGATGTGGTCCACCACAATCGTAGCATTGAAGAGGTGGTCTCCTCGCCAAGGTATTAAGGTTTTTTCCCTCTTGTGGCGAGAGCAGCCGCTTGATATACAGGCTTAACTTGCCCGAAATGATCCTCCATGTAGTACTGGGGAGTCATTTCAAACGTATCAATCCCATATGGAGCAGTGGGGTCTATCTCCTCTTCATAATCCCCACACGCACTATGTGACTCACAACCCATCTGGTTTATAGGGGTAATCCTTGGATGTGGAGGTTGTGGTCCTAGCACTGGCGGTGGTAACGACACAGGCTGGCCTACATTTGGGTTCCTTGGAGCTATGTGTTGTGACGGTTGCTCGACTGGTGGTGCAGGCATCAATGCGGGTACTTGAGGTGTGTTTGACCAGGCTAGTGGTGCCTGATTTGCTAACATATGCTTAAGTACTAGACAATCCTTAGATTGATGGCCATACTTACCACATGCATTGCAATTCCCATTGAATTTGACTCTGAATGTGGTACATTCACTCGTACTATGTGGTCCTAAGCAAACCGAACACCATTGTTGCTCTCTTCTTGGGTACATATGGCTATTTTGAGGAGCTCGATTACCCCTAAAGTATTCTTGGAGAGCCTTAGTAAGGTCAGTCACATACATTTCGGATATCTTGGGCTCCTTGGCAATAGGTTTTACCATCATTGGCTCGTGCCCAGATACTTGCGAACTAACAGATTTTCTCCGGACACCTTTTTACCTGCAATCATCAAGTTGTCTTCTAACTAGATTGCATTGGCAGTAACTACTTCCCACGTCGTAAGACCTCTAATGACTAGGCCATTGTATATGTCCTCGTGGTGCAATCCTCGGATGAATCTATCAAGCAGTTGGTTGTTATTGAAGCGCTCATCGGGAGTACAGCGAGAATTTAGATGCTTTAATCGACTAATAAAGTCTCTCACTGACTCCCCTTCCTCGCGTTCAGCTTTTTGGAGTTGAGATGCTACTCCCCAAAAAGCACACCCTCACGTATGTATTCTTTCAAGAACAATCTCTTGAGAGTGGGATAGTGAGTACGCTCTTCAACCCTCAAAGTTCGATACCAATCTCCGGCTTTTCCACTCAAGGTTAAGCCTAAGGCTTTACATTTATGTAGCTCATTGTGCTCTTCCAAGGAATCACACACGTGTTCAAAAACTTCAATGTGCTTCCTAACATCGTTACCACTGAAGTTCTGAGTGAGCTTAGCAACTTGTACCACCTTGCTTCTAGGCTCTCTCTCAGGCATGCCCTACATGTTTTCCACAATAGATCGTCCGATCGTCTGAGCAAACGCTGCGAGATCACCTAGGTGAGCAGGCATAGCTGGTGGAGGCACTTCTGGGATAGCCTGGTTGATAGGAGTTGGCGTTGGTCTTGGTATGTATGCATAGGATATGATATGTGACTAGGCCTAGCTCCTCTTGGATAAGGGTTGTGATAAGGCGGTCGTGGAGCATACGACATTGGCATAACAAGAGGCGTAGGAGCTACATGAGCATGAGTAGCAATAGGTACATATGGTCGATAGGCACTGGCACGCACTGTTGTAGGTACTGTTCCCCTAGGTAGCGGTGTCGTTCTAACTACAGTGGTAACAGGTGCACTTTCCGTCATGCTCATCATCGGAGTAGGCATTGTGGATTCCCTAATGGAAAGTTGAGCCAAGGTTGGAAAGCTAAAGTTACTGCTCGTGGGCTCAACCTGCATTGAGACTCCAGGCGAAACAACATACGAAGGGTCTATGGGACTCACCGAGGGAGTCTCCAATTGTGACAGGGTTGGTTGTTTGGCCTTGCCCGTATCCAAAAATTTCATAGGGCCAATGGAAACTAGGTTCACTCCCCTATTTTGCCTCTCAAATTGGATAATTCTATGAATAACCTCACATATCATTTGTTGTTGCTCCTCTAGATTAGTGGCACTAGATGTAGATCGTATGACTTCTAACCAACCTACATGGTATGTGTAACCCGTGTATAGGTCAGTCAGAGTCTCCGTGTGTAGATCATATTCCCAATTTTCATTGAGAAATATCCCATCTAGACTTGGCGTGCCAAACGATTCTCTTGAAGTGGACGCAATGTCACTTCGTATGGATTGACTTCTAAAGACCTCTACTTTAGGGAGAGCGTCAGAAGATGGTAGCTCAGCAGGGCCTTCATTAAACGAAGTGGGTAGAATATCCACATGGACACTCTTTGGGAGGGCAGGGTCTACGTGAGATGTGAATGGCGAATCTACTACCCCTCCTTCTTCGTTTACTTTGCTTGTCGCATGTTCAGAGCGTGTAGCTCTACTAAAGGTCTCTATTAGATGACTAAACATGCTAGATCCGGGTTGTGGGGCCCAAACTGGCATGTTTTGGCTTGCCTCCTCAGGGTTCTTGGTAGGGTGCCCTTCCATGGCTTAAGAGTCAGAGGCGAGTCACTATCCGCTATTCGTGGATCTTGGGTTGCACTTCCTTGGGTTCCAGCTAAAGGCCAAGATGCTAACGTGGAGGGATGGTGTGAGCCTGCACCCAACGAGAGCATAGATGCAACTAGAAAACTGAAACGCTTTCTAGTTGCTCAGACTCTAGCACCCGACGAGAGCGTAGATGCACGTGACGTGGGTACCCTATGGGCGTTGGTAACTACCCTTGAAGCCCACCCAAGTGGTTTCTCGAGTGTTTCGCATCCCGTTTTTACTTATTTTTGTATTGTTTTCAAGCCGTTTTTTACCCCCTTACTTATGGTCGAACCTAGACTAGGGCGTGTGATAGCTCGAGATGAGCGTATCGTTCAAGGGGTCCTAGCATGCTTTACACACAGTGTTCGCTTATCCGAAGCTCCTGTGGTCCTCAGAACAGTCTATTTGCTTATGGGGGGAGGGTGAAGGTTGTATCCCACATGCTCACTCCACTCCTTGGGGGGTGGACTACATATAGAGCTCCACTTTCCTTTAGCTTTCACTTGAAAGAAAGCTATGGAGGCTCACTCTCCTATATATATATATCAAAAGACCAAGATCGAGGTCGGGGTTGGGGTCAATTGGGGGTTTGGGTTTTTTCTTTTCAAAATTTTTTTTTCCAAATACAAAATTTCTTTCCTCTTCACATGGGTTTTTTTTAATTAATTTTTTAAATATTTTTTTTTACTTTTTTGATTTTTATTTTATTTTTTTTAAATTCTAGGGTTTGTTTTCTAGGGTTTGGGCTTGGCCGCGATGCCTTGCTGCTCGCACACAGCCAGAACTAGGGATTCAGAAATCCCCTCGTCCGTGTTCACGCGCACGCGCACCCCGCAGAAAACCAAAAAACAGACCGCGCGCGCTACGCGTGGAACAGAGAAATGACCGAGAAAACCAGAATTACAGAAATAAATTGTAGAAAACAAAAAAATGTCAACACCATACACACAATCCCCTTTCCTACAGTGTAAATTTCACTTCACGCAAAAGCCTGAGCTGCAAACTGGAGCTTGGTGCAGGGCATTTCCCCAGCAGCGGCGCCAAAAATGTGCGCTTTTTCCGCACAAGTCGGAGCTGGGGACTTTTCGAACACCGTATGCGAGCCACGAATGGCTGCAAGCATACAACCAGAAACTAGCAAGCTCGAACAGGAAGCAAAGGTGTGTCACTCACCGCTCAAACCGCTGTCGTGAGAAGGATCCTCGCCGCATTGCAGTGAAGAAGGAGCCGCCGTCTCGCCGCTCTACCGCTTCGCCACCGCCGTGCCGCCACACAGTGCTCGATCGCTCTCTCTCTCTCTCTCTCTCACACCACACACACACACGCA
>NC_141072.1:2791278-2963778 GCF_041138505.1 Cibotium barometz | reverse complement strand
TTATAGAGGCAAATGTAAGGTTCAAACCAAAGTACTCTTCTATGGTTCTATGGGTCCCATCAATATTATTTTATAAACATTCTAATGTGATTAAGTTTTGTGTTTTCAAAAGCATGATTTCTAATTATTTAGGTCTTTTTAAGGTATTATAAAACTTAGCCAAATGTTTTTACATATGTCCAATTATATCCTTCAATATGGTTTGGCACGTAAATGCAAGGGTAAGGATAATTTATGGCATCATTAGATTGTCTTGCCAATGGACTCAAAATGCCGTTCTTTCCACAATGTGTAGCTCGGTCTCGCTCTTCATCATGGTGTTAAATCAGTTTAGGCACCTTAGTAAGACCACAATTTTGGCTTATGATTATCATACATTACCATGAAGACCATGAAGATCTTGATGACCCTAAAGATGCTAGGGAAAAATTATACTTTTCGCAAAAGTAAACTGTCAAAGAAGGGATATTTTACACTAATTAGCTACTAAGCTTATTTTTCCGCACGCTAATTAGCTACCAAGTTTATCCTAACAAACAACCCCCCCCCCCCCCCCCCCCCCCCCCCCCCGCATTGAGTGTGTTTTTTCTCAAGATCACCATAGTTCTATAGCTAAGAAGATCAATTTCATGGTCATCTTTTAGTGTAAATGGTCTCACATGATTAGCGTGTGCTTTTTTTATGAAACCACCTCAAAAACAAATGATATCCTATTTGGGAGATCCTTGGGAAAAATCTCAAAGAGATTTATTTATAATACTTGTTGACTAAAGATCTCAAAATTCACTTTTAGCAATACATTAGTCTGGATTACTTTTTATCATAGCCTTAAAAGGATATAATTTTACAATGTTTGGCAACCCCATATGTTAAAAATCATTATATGGTCAGGGAGCAACTTTTGGCTATATATTTATAGCTCAAAGCCTTCTCATATCCTAACATTCTAAATATTTGCCAAGAAAATTTCACTAGATTGTGTAACCCTTAAGTGTGCTAGAGAACAAGACTTGGATCGATCATCATGTCGTGAGGCAAAGATTATACGTTGTAAAGGCGATTCACAACGTAAAAGCAGCAGCATAAATGCAGAAGCCTAATAATGTCTATTGAAATCAAATATATATTCAGAATGAAACATGGGGTAGGGTTCCAATTCGATACCCACATTGTCAGTTTTCAGAAGTAGGTTTCGAGGACCTCCTCTGTTACAAACAGAAAGAAGAGTAAGAAGAAGAATAAGCATTGTTTCTTCATTTTCTCTTGTACTTCTTCCCTTTACATTTCCCCTTTGCCATTGTATGACATGGTAATTGAATCAAGCCCTGCCATCTGCTGGCCATCCCTATCGTATGACGTGGTAATTGAATCAAAAGCCCTGCCATCTGCTGGCATTATCCCTCCTTACATATTTTTTCACACAACAGAATAATCATATGCAGAAGTAGGGGCATAGAAGATGATATTTACCCTCTTTAAACAGTCCCAGAAGACTGCTATCTCCAGTGGGACGCCCCCAAGACAAAAGCTTCAATGGGTATTTCTCTTGGGTTTCGAGCTCGAAGGCACTGGTTTGCATCCAGGAGCATCATATGGCCAGTAAGGGCATAGCCATAGCAGGAGAGGACAGCAAATGCGGAGGGCAAAACACAACAATGGCAGAAGCCATTTTAGTACTCAAGATGCCATGGCAAGCCTCATCTTCATCGACTGAAGAACTGGCAGTGAGGCCCCACTTCAAGGATACTAGGCATCCTATTTTCTACCAGACAGCTACTTGTTCAAGACACTTTGTTGAAATAGCAGGTGCATTCGACAAACTGGTTAACACATCCGATCATTGTTGCCATTTCGTAACAGGCTACCAATATCCTTTGAAATCCTCTCCTGGTATTTTCAGCATTTGAGCATATGCAGAAGGGTTCTTTAGTTAGCATACTGTCAAGGGTTGTGAGGGATAATTACAGCCCCATTGATAAAAACATGCATGCAGTGGGAGCGGATAGCCTTAACCCTTAAAACAAAATTGGAGATGGTTTGAACCTGTGTATCTGTACATGAAGTTACAGAGAAGATCTTCTTTGTTATTTAATTCTTGAAAAATACAAGTCTTTAGTAGTGTTAGGCTGTATGCGAGCCAGGAGATGGATGGCCAAATTTTCCCCATCTATCCCCAATAGTGCTCCTAGCCTTATATGACTACAATCCCAATACAAGAGCGGGCCCAGCCAAATATCATCAGATTCCTCATCATAGCCCACATGCACTTAACCCTGGCATCCTTCTTCTTCCTCAATACTCCACATTCTTCTGTTACATGTAACCGCTAGTCTACATGGAACCGTACTTGGTTGACTACAATGCCACCTTTGCCATAGTTTACATTGACAATAAAGTGATCCAAGAAAAATTAACCCATGGATCAGGCGTTCAAAACGCAAGGCCAAAGGAAAAAACCTCGAAAGTTGACGGTAGTAGCTGTACACCAGATAATGTCTTCTGACCACTTAGTATTGTTAGTAATTGAAGTCTGTACTTACTAACACCCCTCTGCCATAGCTTCCTGCTGTTTAGGTGGCTCCAGAAAAGCAAACCCTTCGCAAATGCATGAAGTAAGGCCAAAAGGGGAAAAAAACTTTCAGACGTTGACCCTTTTCTGTAAAGAGACAGCAGATTTCCTGTGGCACATTGTCCTCAACAGTACATCCCAACAGCAAGAGGCGTCCAAAGAAAGGAGACTGGTGCCATCTTCAGTTGATTGCTTGGCAAAACTCTAAAACCCATCTCCAGCTGCAGAAGGAAAAAAATACCGGTACAAAATATCAAAGGCTCACTAGCTGTAGCGCATGAACTCGAGAGGGAAGCACAGTGTGTACTTCTTGCATAGCACTTTCCACCACGTTGTGTTAAAATACCTCTTTATCTTCTGTACATAGATCTAGGTAAGATTCTGATAAGAATTTAGGGATACATGCCCAGCCAGCAAAAAAAATCAAAATATTTCACCCAATGGCAGGGGTAATTTATGCAACAACTACCCCACTCAAACGAGGCCGCCTTTCTGTACTCTGCACTTCATAACCTTCTGAACCAAACTTCCTTTTGTTGCACAAAACACCAGATTGGTCAGCGCAGTATGCCCTTGATGGTGGGCGGATGTGTACTTTTAGACGTTCCACATCTGCCATTTGCACAGGCTTCATGATGAACTCCTCTGCACCTTCTTCCAAACACCTGAATAGTTGGAAACATAAGTTAAACATGAATAAAAAGGCCTAGGCTGAGATTTGGTTAAAAAAGAGTTAGCACCACCAATCACCTTTGGATCCGGTTTGGAACGTTTTCAGAGGACATGATCACAACTGGTATCTCTTTCAGAGCAGATGTTTCCTGCAAAGGGTAGATAGATTGTATATTACACAACAGATGATACCCTCAATGAAGTTTACTGAAACACCATTATAGATGTGAAGCTTACCTTCACTCGCTTGAGAAGGTCATACCCAGACATCCCCGGCATGCAGTAATCGGTGATTATGAGGCTGACCTGTTCAGTGCCAATCACAATTACAGAAAAGAATCAGTATCAAGAAACGGAGTTACCGGAAAGAGATTACAAAACAGAAACCATGATGGTTTAAATTGAGATGGTTTTGATGGAAAACAGTGCAAAATGATTCATCTTACATTGATCTGCATGGAGCCCTGACTCCCTTCAATGCCCAGCACTTCCAAAGCTTTGTTTCCACTATCAACAGCTGTGACTGAACCCACCAAAGAATGAGATCAGAGGGTGCATAATTAACCATCACCCTTAAGTATTATTCGCTCCATAAACCTTAGGAGATGCATCATCAATTGTCCTTAAACTCAAGGATTACTTGCTCACATGCTTAGTGCATGAGAATCCAACCACTACCCTTTAAGATGATGCATCTTTATGCATCAATTACCCTTGAAGGTACATGCTTGCTTCATCCATGAACCCCAAGACAGTATGCTGCAAAATTTTTCATTCAATAGCCCTAACATGGTTTATGTCTCAAAATGCAACAACTTCCCCGACGAAAAGACTGTATCATTACGCATCCGCTGCCCCTAGGTGGTATGATACATCATTACGCCTCAGATACCCTTGATGGGTGAGCTTCCACAGCACATCAAGCATAAAGAGGGGGCACAATTATCAGTACCCTGGTATGGTTTTCCTCAGAAATGACGCATCATTATATTCAAGCCGGTCCCCTACCCTAAAGATAGTGCATCAAGATTCTTCCATGAACCTTCCTTATAATAGCAGTTGGCTACCCTTCGCATGGGAAATGACAGACTTGAGCAAGGATTAATCTTCAGATGGCAAACGATTCATGTACCTTTATACGAAGAAGTCCGGAGCAATCTCTCGATCACTTTCCTGTCCAGGACACTATCATCAACAGCCAGCACATGGACCTCGGCAGCACCACTTAGATTCAAGCCATTCCGGATTTCTTCTGAATCGGAGACGACAATCTCTGAGGCCATATGTCACCGTGCAGAACCGTTTGGGGTTTCGGTTAAGCGATGGCGTTAGGATAAGGGGTTAAGGCAAGGGCTGGGCGATGCCGTTAGGGTTAGGAGCTGGGGACAGGCTGTGCAGAAAGGCTGCGGAGGGCGAGACGCGTGAGGGGAGGAGAAGAGGGTGGGGGGAGAGGGTAGAGTTGCCGGGGTAAAGGTATTTAAAAGGGACGATGGTGTGCAAGTTTTTAAAAAAGGTGTATTATTTATGTAGCTTCTTGTCTCAAAAAGAAGACCTGATAGAAGAAAATCATGAATATATTGGATCTTCCTCTGACGCCATCACTGGCGCATGTTATTTCACAATCATATCTAAGAAAATAAAAAAGAATTCACTTCGCCCAATAAATAATATGTCACAATTATTATATAATTGTGCTTCTTCTTGCTGATCAATTTACATATTACATATTAAATAATAGTTGTGCTTCTTCTTGCTGATCAATTTACATATTACATATTAAATAATAATAGAGTAGAGATTTCCTCTTCCACGTCAGCTAGCAATTTGCCTACGCGTTAGCGCATTCTGCCACGCTGCACAAAAGCCTTTTGTTTTTTTACATAAATAATAACAACCGTGATCCTTGCTGACACCACATAATAAATAATATTTTAATCTGAGTAAATTCCCAATTTGCCACGTCAGGAAAGCGTTACGTGTTTGCGCATTTTGCCACGCTGGCGGGCGGGGGCAACTAGGTCAACGTCACGTGCAGGTCTGAAAGGGACGCAGCCCAGATGCCCAAAATGGGATATCAGATCCGCACTGCCCAAAATCTACACACGCAGGATTCGCGCACATATGTTTGTCCCCCCCCCCCCCCCCCCCCCAAGTCCTTTTCACACGCCAGTTGGGAGAACCAACTTCCAAGTCAAGTTTTACCAACCTCGCTCTGCTGCTGTGAAGATCTGCAGCGTATCCTTGGGGTCCCCACAAAAATCATATCAAAAAAAAAAACTTTGAAGTCACTCTGAGATCCAACGTAAAGCAGATGAATTTAAAAAAAAATGAAGTGATGGGGTCCGATCTCCCTACCACGGCTCGATAAAAGCATTCCCGTCAAAATAAGGACATGCTGATAACCTAACCGGTTTTTTTTTAAGCCTAAATTTGCATATTATGTCGGTATTTTAACTAGAAATTAGTAGATTTGAATCGTTTTATTTAAAAATTAGTAAATTTGCATTTTATGTCAGTATTTTAACTAAAATTTAGTAAATTCGAATCGTATTTGCATTTTATGTCAGTATTTTAACTAAAATTTAGTAAATTCGAATCGTTTTTTTAGGCCTTGATATATTTCTAGTCGGCTTTTCCGAATTTCAGTGCCGTTTTTGTCCACCACTTCGTGGGAAAAAAATTTGTTCAAGTCATGGGGCAAAATTTTGTTTGATATTTAGAATTATAAACCAACTTAATTT
Organism: Cibotium barometz; assembly: GCF_041138505.1. Classification (NCBI taxonomy): domain Eukaryota; kingdom Viridiplantae; phylum Streptophyta; class Polypodiopsida; order Cyatheales; family Cibotiaceae; genus Cibotium; species Cibotium barometz. The sequence continues at coordinate 2,957,796 of NC_141072.1, read as the reverse complement.
TGGCCTCAGTGGTGTTTTCAAATTTTGACCAAGTCCAATTTTTTTCGTAGAATAGAATCTATTGGGTGAAATTTCATTTAGCATCTTTTTGTTGGCCTTCCCAAACTTTTAGTTTAGCAAAAATAAGAGTTTTGAAAAGAAAATTTGGTGGTAAAGAACTATTGATTGAAGTCATCATAGCATATCAAGTAGCCTCCAATTTTCCTCATCATACTTACAACATATCAAGTCTTTTCACCTCCCCTTCCAAATTCCAAAGTGCCATCATCCATTACCCTTCATCCTTCGGTGTATTTTTCATGGATTGTAAACTGGGGATAAATGTAAACTTGAGTTAACAAGTGGACTACGGGTCAAAAAATTAAGAGGCAACAAGGATAACATTTTCACTTTTTCAATGTTGTGGCTTGTGATCTCTCTCTCTCTCTCTCTCTCTCTCTCTCTCTCTCTCTCTCTCTCTCTCTCTCTCTCTCTCTCTCTCTCTCTCTGTGTGTGTGTGTGTGTGTGTGCGTGTGTGCGTGTGTGTGCAGACACACACACATATGCATTTTGCTATGCATTTATATTTAATCATCTTATTCTATGATAATCACACTTATCATGGTGTAGATTAATACTTTTTTGCGTCTTTTTCTCTCTTTATAAAAAAGACATATCTAGCATGGTCACACATGCTCCCTGTGGCACCAACAGCAAGACAACCTTTTTGCATGAGTGTTTCCTTTGCGCTAAGTTTGCCACTTCTATGGCACCTATAATCAATAACTACCTTGGATGGACCATGGTTTTCACTTGAACAAACATTTACTACTCTCACTTTGTGCTCAATCATTATAATCAATTTGTCTGGCTCTCTTACAAACCACAAGCAATTATGAGATTTTTCACATAAGAGATAAAAGTTCCATGGTAATGTCCATGTGCCATCTAGAGTTGATTGTTTCAAGTGTGTCTTTTACTTCTCACTAATATTTGGCATGTTTTAATGGTGCTTTCCTAGAGTGACTCCTCTATGCATCAATTTTTCAACTTGAGTGTACACTTCAAGCAAAGGTTAGGGACCCATCCTTGTTATCCACTAAGTTAAGGTTTTCTTTCATCCTCCTCCTCCACTACTTCCAATCAAGCATCCCTCTAGAGCCACAAGCTTTAGAGTTTTTAATGTGATTGAGACATGCCCTTAGATTGAATATTTCATGAAGTTGTAGCTTTCCCCATTAAACGAGGAGTACATAGGGGATACATAGGAACGGTTCAAGTCAAGCAAAGCGTAATTTCGAACTCAAAGTCACTTAGGTTATCTTTAAGCGTGTCCATCATTCTACATATATAGACAAAGGATGGCACATCAAAGGAAACTATGATATGTGTGATTATCATAGACTCAAATTATTCAATATAAAATGTATAGAAAAATGTGGAACATTAAAGAGAGAGAGAGAGAGAGAGAGAGAGAGAGAGAGAGAGAGATTATCAAATACCTTTGAAACACATCCAAGCAAAGATTTCCTTAGAAATCCTCCTTGATGAAGTGTTTTCAATGTGTGTGTGTGTGTGCGCGCGCGCATGCGTGCGTGTGTGCGTGCATACGTGTATACATAGGAACAGTTCAAGTCAAGCAACGTGTACCTTCGAACTCAAAGTCACTTAGGTTATCTTTAAGCATGTCCATCATTCTACATATATAGACAAAGGATGGCACATCAAAGGAAACTTTGATGTGTGTGATTATCATAGACTCAAATTATTCAATATAAAATGTATAGAAAAACGTGGAACATTAAAGAGAGAGAGAGAGAGAGAGAGAGAGATTATCAAATACCTTTGAAACAAGTCCAAGCAAAGATCTCCTTAGAAATCCTCCTTGATGAAGTGTTTTCAATGTGTGTGTGTGTGTGTGTGTGTGTGTGTGTGTGTGTGTGTGTGTGTGTGTGTGTGTGTGAGAGAGAGAGAGAGAGAGAGAGAGAGAGAGAGAGAGAGAGAGAGGAGGGGGGGAGGCAGGGAGACCACACATCACAAAATTTAGAAAGGACAAAATGTTATCCTTCTTGTCTCTTAGTTTATATGACACCCCTAATTTACTTTTTAACCCAAGTTCACATTTATTCCTAGTCTTCTTAGTTTACATATAGTCCTTGTAAGCATTTTTAAAACTTGCAACCCTAGTTTATTTTACGTTTTAGTTTACATCCTTGCAAAGTGTTTTTTTCCACATTACTTATAGCCCTAGTTTATTTTACTCCTTAGTTTATTGGTAACAATTTACTAGAAACTTTGATCCCAAATGAAAATGGAGAACTCGAGGGGCTTCCAAAAGTGTATGTGCCAAGATCCTAAATGTAGTAGGTGCTCTAGCAAACCATGCCAAGGAATTGTATATCGCTGGGGAAGGTGGCATTTGATGAATCCCATGGAAAGTCGATGTAGACTAATACTACATCCCATGCAAAGTGGCTCAAGGTAGGTGCCTGAGCGAAGGCCAGTGATGAATGGTAACCATGCAAAGTGAGGCCTATGGAATAACGTGGAGCTAAAGCCTCTAAATGTGACATGGAATGGAAGGGATTAAGAGGCTCCCCTTGAAAGATGTAACAAGGGTGGAGGTAGGAACCCCCTCAAAAGTCGATGTTGAGGTAAAAGTATCCACACATGAGGATCCTCGAAGTGCTAAGGGTGGGTGTTGTCGGCAAATGTCAATGATGAGTGAGAACCATGCAACATGAGGGTGGTAGATGGTGATGGAAATGGCACATGTGTCTTGAATGGTGGTAGGTAATCACATAGGTAAAGGGGTATCCCCAAAAAAGATGTATCAATGGTAGGGGAAATATCCTCCTTAAAAAGAGAAAGAGGGTGCTCGGATACGAAGATATGTGAGGGAAGGGTGGGTCCTCCTAAGGCTCAAGATGTGGCGAGGCAATAAGGGGCATGTTGAGCTCCTCGTCTCGTGATGTGCCATGATGTGGTCCAAGTGATGCAGGTAATGGATGTGGGACACTAATAAAACATGCATGACCTCAAGTGATGGGGCAATTCAAGGGTAAAAACAAATTACATCTAGGTGAAGAATGCATGGAAAAAGTCCACGTGACCTTGGAGCAATAGAAAAGTATATGGAAAGCCATGGAATGTCATAAAATGCAAGGAATGTATGTACATCATCTCGTAATAAGATGACCATGGCTTGCCCATCATGACATCCAAAATCTTGTCATGTGTCCCCAAGAAATGAAAAACCACCTCACCAATCCTTCTACCACCTAAGTATGTGCATGAAGCTCATAGCATGGGAACGCTCACATAGTGGCGGGATGGTGGAGAAAATGTGCTAATAGATGTGCCATGATTTAAAAAGATGTGCGTGGAGTAAATCAAGGTACAAAAACATATGAAGATAGGGCGCGTGTGGGTTGTTTCATTCTGAATTTTTGATTTTAATAGAAATTGTTAGGCTTTTGCATTTATGCTTCTTCTTTTATGTTATGAATCACCTTTACATATAACCTTTGCCATATGACATGATGATTGACCCAAGACTTGATCTCTTGCACACTTAAGGGTTACATGGTAGACTAATATACAGATACAGAGAGAGAGCTTATCAAATACCTTTGAAACAAGTCCAAGCAAAGATTTGCATGTGTGTTTGTGTGTGTGTGTGTGTGTGAGAGAGAGAGAGAGAGAGAGAGAGAGAGAGAGAGAGAGAGGGGGGGGGGGGGAGGGAGGGAGGGAGGGAGGGAGGGAGGGAGAGGGGGAGATCACACGCCACAAAATTTAAAATGTTATCCTTGTTGTCTCTTATTTTATATGACATCCCTAATTTACTTTTTAACCCAAATTTACATTTATTCCCAGTCTCCTTAGTTTACATATAGTCCTTGTACGTAATTTTTTTACTTATAGCCCTAGTTTATTTTACTTTTTAGTTTATATATAGTCCTTGCAAAACATTTTTTTTTCATATTACTTGGAGCCCTAGTTTATTTTACTCCTTAGTTTATTGATAACAATTTACTAGTAACTTTACTCCTTAGTTTATTGATAAAAATTTACTAGTAACAAGTTACTCCTTAGTTTATTGGTAACAATTTACTAGTAACTTTGTTATATCAAGAGTCTTCTTTATATTCTATGTTACTTCATGCCTTAGTTTACTAATAATCCAATTTACCACATGAGCATTCTAGTGCTGAGATTTTTTTGAGTGACCACATAAGTCTCTGTTCTTTTACCATCCCTGGTTGGGTTGGTTTGTTATTTGAGTCATGAGTCTCCCTAGTTTAACATTCCAAGATTACTAATATCCCTAGTTTACTCCAACATCAAGAAATTATATAGGTAAGATGTTATCCCTTCTTAGTTTACCCTTCCTAATTTATCACCCTAGTTTATTATAATATCTAACGATATAAAAATGGTAATTGGTGGCCAAAAATGATAGAGGTTGAGTATAAAGATGCATGCTTTACATCATGTGCAACATTGTGGCTAAGGAGGATTCTACAAGATATGGGAATGGGTGTAGAAGCAGTCTACAAGCTGTAATGCTTTGAATCCTCTATTTTATACTTACATGTTCATGCTCGCACAAAACACATTAAGATTCATTATCACTTTGTGCACGAGCTCATCACGTTTAAGGAGGTCAAGATGGTCTAATAGCTCATGATAGAGAATTGTTAAGCCACTAGCGAGGTGCTCTCTCTAGTCCAGGCATTCATGGGGTCCATCGAGTATACCCATGGGAGGCCACCCAAGAATTGTCTCTCACCCAAGCCCTTGAGTAAATGAATAAAGAATAAAGAATATGATAATCTAATGGGAGGAGAGAGGAAGAGGGTAACAAGGGAAATGAACCTAATCTAATAGGAGGAGAGAGGAAAAGTGTAACAAGTGGAAAAAGCAAAGCAACACTACCACACTCACCTCTCACTCACAAGCCTAAGCTCAAGGAAAGGACAAGGACATGGCAATGAGATGAACACAAACCCACACAAGCTCTCTCACACATGGGGAGTGCTTAAGAGTGAGCAAGCCATACCCAACACTCTAAGTTGCATTCCTTAAAGGATGGACTCCACAACTTAGGCTAGAGGGGAATAAGATCTCTGTCACCCATGCTCTCTTTATATAGGGAAATGTATTGCCATCCCATACTCACCTAAGCTGCATGGTGAGAATAGGTGAGTCCCCTAAAAGATACATAATGAGCTCAAATGTCACCCAAATATCTTAGCCACCACCCATGGATGTGGCCCATAGATGCGTTATGCCAAATAGGAGTTCAAAGAAATACCATGCCACTTATGAGCTAATACTTCACATTGGCCTCCTATACTTACTTTAGCTAAAATTAAAATTGAGAATGTTTTCTTCTTTCAAATAAAGTTTTTATAACCTATGTAATTCACTTCTTCAAACCTTTTTAAGTGCCCTTTAATATGCCCTTTAGCATGGCCCATAGAGTAGTCCATTCAAAAAGTAACTTACAAAGCTAGTAAGGAATCAAGTTGAAAGTTATATTATGCTAGGACACATGTTCTATCATGTGTCTACTCAATTTTAGCAACACCACTTGTTCACCATGGAAAATCACACTTATCATTCATTGTTCAACATATGTTGTCAACTTTAAGAAAAAGGGTTTAATTTTCCCCCCTCAAGTACTTAAAGGGCCATAGCTAAAGCTTATATATGTCTTCAAATTTTTCATGTATCCCAATGGTGCGTATTAAAATGTATTTCTACTTTTGTGCATTCACTTTAAAACTCATGAAGAATATTTCTCTTTTAGATTCTCCCATTTTTCTTTGAAGGTTTGTGTGAGGGCATAGGAGTATTGTGTGTAAATATTAATATTATATGGGAGCCTTCCATTATGAAAAAAAAACTTCCATGAGCAACATGTCAATTCACAATATATCATGCCATGCCTTATTTATTACTATATTAGCAATGTTGTTCCATTTCTATACTGCTTTATACCTTTACGTAAACATCATATGTCTAGTTTCAAAGTTTCCTATAGTATTGTTAGGTTTATGCAAACCAAATATATGGAGAATCATAGACTAATACATTAAACCAACATATGGATTTTTTATAACCATTGAAGTTTCTATATTCCTTAACCACATTTGTAATGTTCATTGAAGATGATATTTAGTTCATCATTTGCCTCATGCCAACATAATGCAAAGAGGCTATATCTTACTTTTCAATTTGGTTTTGATAAAGGTGCAATGTATATTCTAAAGGTATGTTTCTATCTTCTATGATAACTTCATCCCTTTCACACCACTAAGAGTAAAAGTAGCACTAGTCTCAAAGTAGAAACCTTACAACACATTATATTCACTCAAGAAAGATCTTGGGTCATCTGTTAGTAAACATATCATTAAATAGGAAGAAAAGATCTTGGGTCGTTTGTTAGACATATCACTAAATAGGAAGAAAAGATCTTGGATTGTTTGTTAGTACATATCACTAGGAAGAAAAGGATGTTTGTAAAACTCATAAACTATTGAAATGATGAAAAAGTGTCATGAATCTTGTATAAAATTTACAATGTTTACTAGGAAGGAGATATCTTTCTTATCTTAGTGTTATGAGAGCAGATATGGATTTCCTTTAATGATATCCTTTAATATGTAGTCTACTTAACATGGATTTGTAACGTAGGGCATAGAGTTTGTAACTGGGTGAGGGACTGGATGTAAAGTTTTTTTGGAATTTTAAAATGTGTCTTTTTCTTATCACATTGATTATGCCCACTTCCCAACATTTCAAAAGGTAGGATATCACATATTGTTGTAGGGTAATCTTTGTAAAGTCATAAAGAATGCCCGCTTTAAGCTTGCTACTAAAATTCCACTATTGATTTCATGACAAAAAACAAATCAAGATTAATTGTTATAATTTATCATTGGAATAGGCTAAAGATGCAATGATAATCTTTGTTAACTTTCAAATGCACTATCTAAAAAGTATATATAGTTAGATCATGTACAAACAGTGTATATATATTGAAAGCTATGCAAAACACAATAAAGGTTTTTGTAAAAGAAAACCAAAGTTGTATCATTTCATAGTTCATTAGTTGGTTTTTATAGCCTTAAAGCTTTACCGCCTATATGCATGAAAACTTTACTTGAGATTTGCATCTAGAGTTAATTAGGGTGTGTAGAAATGAATTAACTCATTATCTTAGAGATCAAGAAAGAGATTAACACTAATGATAATTTTAATGAGACAAAAGTGAATGACAAGGCAAGATGTTTTAACTCAAAATCTCATATATTTGATCCATTAGATAGAGTGCCTTTTTATAGGCTTGAGTACATCTCCATTGGCCATTAATCATGGACATAAGCTTGTCTAAGCATCCCTTAGATTTGAGCACCATCTCCCTTGAAGTGAGCACCCATGAAGGATTTCTTCCCACTTGTTCTAAGGTGCCTAGATTTGGCCTCCACCTGGACTAGCCATTCAACTTTTTCATCAACCTTTTGTGCCCATTAACCTTTGAACCATAGTCTATGACATACAACCATTACAAATGTTTGAGGGTCTCATATCACTTCCCCTTGCTCCAAACATTTATCCCATACAAAAAGAGACTTTAAAACACCAAAGTTTCCTTTTTCTTTGGGTCTACGACCACAAAACTGTAGCATTCTCCTTGCATGAGAGAGGAAGGGGAGAAGAGAAGAGAGAAGATGCAAGGTTCGGTTTGGGAACATGCACTTAGCCAACCCTAAGAGGGTTAAACCCTCGATGTCAAGCCACTAGGGGCTTACTCCACCACCACTTATGTCACCCAAGTGGAGGTTTCCATGAGCTAGTTAGAGAGCAATGAGAGAAGGAGCTATGGAAAGCTCAACTTCTATCACAATGCCTTCATGTGGGCAAGAGGGAGGGAGAGAGAGATAAAAAAGAAGAAGAAGACGGAGACAAGATATCACACACTCACAATCAAGCAAGCAACACACAAGATCACCACCTATTGCGCCCAGCGGCTCAGTGGTGGTTGGCAGAGTGCACAGTTGGACCACTTCCCATGTCATGAGCACCACCTCAATACTACACGTGTGAAGGTGGCAGGCTATAAACCACCAGAATAGCCATTGCCAAGATCAAGAAGACAAAGCTTAAAAGGGTGTCTGATCACTATTATAAGGAGGTTGCACTGCTATTAGCTCATAGAGCTAATAGTTGGCAGCCAGTAGTGAGAGGCCAAACATGGTCATAGTCCTTAGGAAGTAGTAGTCTCTGTGTCGAAAAGTTGCTCTGTAATGATCCTGCAATGATTCCACAAGTAATCCAGTAAACAAAGAGTAATGTTGCTATTCATTATGTCTATGTGCTACTCTCTGTAATTTGTTGAATAAGAGTTTCGTGTCTCTATTTTAATAAACATGATGTGCACTAGAGGGACGGTGAGAGAGTTATGAAGCAGAGTGAGAGCAGAGTGAGAGTGTGTGGAGTTCTAAAGCAGAGCGGTGTTCTAGGTGTCCCCATGACCACTCTAGAGATTGTGTTCGAATTCAAAAGCTCTAGCAGGTGGCTACTCGTCTCCCACCACGGCATTACCTAATTGGTTTGTTACTTCAGACTGCTATCTTACCATTCCGTTGAGAGGGAAATCAGTAAGAAACACTTAGCGATCCTGATGGGGAACTCTACCGCAACTCCGCTAGATAACTTCTTGCTGAGGGAAACCTCTACCACAAGTAGGCCAGAAATCTTTCCTTTTTGGAAAATTGCGACGAAGCAGAGAAGTCTCCGCCCACTGAGTAGCAGCATTCTACACCTTCAGGAGAAAAGGAAACTCCAGAAGATAAAGTTTTGGTTTCGCTCAAACTGATCTTGCTAGAATTAGATCCCTAAAACAAGTCTACGAGGAAGCCATAGCATGGAGCGGCTTTTCTGGGGAAGTCAGGTGTGCGGAGAACCTTCCACCACACAACCCAACCAACAAAAATGGAGTTAGGCATACCTTTTGCATGATTATGAACCAGAGGATGGAGAAAAGTAATGCTTTCCAAGAAACCCTCTAGGAAGCTCATAGCTGGGAGTGTCTCAAACTGTTCCAATCAGGAAGATAGTGCGGAAACTCCTACAACCCCACATGAGCAAGAGGGAGGGTCATATTTTAAGCACAATTTGGACCAAGAAAAAGAGTGCCAAGAGTTGGAAGTTGTGCATAGTCTAGGTCTAGAAATCCAAAGAAGAGTGGAGCAACAAAAACAAGAAGAACAAAACCCCCGGATAAGGTTTAAGGGAGCCATGGCATCATTAGCCAAAAATTTCCCGGTGTTCTCACGAGAGAAAGGGAAAGATGCAGATCTGCATTTAAGGAGGTTTGCGCAATACTAGAAAGTGGCCAGACCTCGGGATGTGGAAGAACCAAAGCTGGGTGAAATCCGCAACGATGCTTAAATGAACACCTTCAAAGACAGAGCCATAGAGTCGGTGTTAAGATACCAAGATAACCATTTCCAAACTTATGAAGAGGTCATGACTGCTTTTTTGGGGAGATTCCGCAAGATAAAGTCTACAACTCAACTCTGTGAGATCAAATGAGAGAACTCAGACAAAGAAGACATGGATCTAGAGGCCTACGCAACAAAATTGCTAAGCTTGAGGTACAGAGTGGCGAAACAAACCCGACCCTCAATCCAAATAGTTGTAGATTGGTTTGTCCAAGGGCTTAAGCCAACTCAACTCTGTGAGATCAAATGAGAGAACTCAGACAAAGAAGACATGGATCTAGAGGCCTATGCAACAAAATTGCTAAGCTTGAGGTAGAGAGTGGCGAAACAAACCTGACCCTCAATCCAAATAGTTGTAGATTGGTTTGTCCAAGGGCTTAAGCCAACATCCATGCAGCAATAGCAGTCAGCAGAAAGCACGTAGAAACTGAAGAGGAGTTCGAGGAATTGGTCAAGCTGGCCAAAATGGCAATAAAAGAAGTCAAGAAATAAGACAAAGGAGAAAGCCCAGGAAAAGTGTCACAACTGAGGAGAATGATTTAAGCGACACCTCACAGGACACTCCAGTGGAAGTAAAGAAAAGGAAGGAAAAAAATAAGAAAACCATGAGGGCACAAATGAGTCCCGGAGAACTTGTGCTATAGGTGAAGCAACTGATGCAAGAGATGAAAAAGAGCAAAATCTCAGAATTCCACAAAAAGGTGTTCTGCTTTCAATGCAAACAGGATGGCCACCTCAAGGAGGAATGTGCAGTGCCACCAACGTGTACCATTTGTAACATGTATAATCGTAGTACATGGAACTACATATATAACTTGAAAAATAGAGTGAACAGTATGGAAGGAGCAGAAAGAAGATCCCCAAGGATGGGAAGGTATGGGAGCAGAGGCGGCGGAAATTACTCGCAGAAGAAGAAGCCAAGGACATGCCGGTGGTTCTACAACCTTCACATGCTACTATTGTCAACAGCCTAGGCACACCAAGGCGAAATGTGCCATTAAGAAAAAACATGATGAAGAAAGACAAGCAAAATTAATGGAACTCAAAGAAAATCCACCAAGTGACATGATGCAAGGCGGATGACATACGGATGGAGGTTCAAGGCATCTTGGCAGTCACAAGGGCAAAAGCAAATGAATCTGGTGTAGTAATCACTCTGCTAGATAATCAGGACTCACCCAAAGCCCGCAAAAAGGCAGCTGTGGACTAGGAACAATAGGAGAAGGTGAGGATAAAAACCACTAAGAAAATAGAAAGAAGGCAAGGCAAGGAAAAGGAGCGTGGCTCATGCAAAGTCATCGCAGATCATCTGGAAGCAGGCGAAAATATGCACAAGATGCATGTAGAGCACAACAATGAAATCTGCTTAGAAGAAAGCAAGAAGGATGCTGATTGGTTTTGCAAACCAATGTACTATCAACGCTATTGGACAGATGAGTTTTGCTAAGACAAGTGTGCTGGACTTATGTCCAAGATTCAAGGCTAAAATCTTGATGGCATGCATTGAAGGACTAAGAAAGGAATTGAAGCACTCAGAAGAAGAAGAACCCCACAATGTAGAAGAGTGCAAACTGAGGAACTCCCAACATCTAGAGATGATGAAGTGGCCAAAGTCACAATCCAATTGAACAACGTGCTCATCAATGATGCAGTAATGGATGGTGGATACGGAGTAAATGTCATTAATGTGAGGAAACTGTAGTGGGATTGGGTCTCAAATGGGAGCCCATTCCATTCAACATAAGAATGACAGATAATAGAATGGTGGTTCCTAAAGTAATTATCAAGAATGTCCAAATAAAATTCAAACAAGTAGACTTCAAGGTCAACTTGGTCGTCATAACCACTAAAAACCACACCGAGTCTTACCAGGTGTTATTGGGAAGGCCCTGGTTGTGAGACATGGCAAAGTAAACCAGGACTGGGGTAGAAACCAAATCTATATCGGAAAGGGAAAGTGGAAAGTTCATGTTGATCTTTCCTATGTAAAGGGATCAGTAATACCTACTCAAAGGCCCTCTCATACGAAGACATTCAATATGTGAGAAGGCTTCGATGATGATGAAGAAGACATAATACTCCGTGAACATCCTAACCTAGTGTCCTTGTACATGTTACATCTGGATGAAGTGATGGGGCGCTATGCGGAAGCAAAAGATGAAAATGTAGAAGAAGCAGCCAAAGAAATGAAGAAAAAAAGAATCAGATTCCGTAAAACCTGAGGGCTCAAGGAGAACGAAACTAAGAGAAACCATGTACGAGAAAGCCTTAGAAGAGATTGAATGGGCTCGGAATCTGGATCAAGAGGAAAAGATTCAAGAGATCTGTGATTAGGTGCAGAAGCAAAAAGAGAACTAGAAGAAAAATGCCATGAAAGTAAGCCCAAACAAACTACAAGAGGTGAATCTGGGAGATGAAAAAGAAGAAAAGCTTGTGAAGATTAGTCTGGAACTAGAAGAAGAATTCAAGCAAGAGTTGGTGTCCTTACTGAAAGAATACCAAGATGTCTTCTCTTGTTCGTATGAGGATATAGAGGGCATTGACCCTAAAGTCTTCCAGCACAACATCAATTTAAGAGAAGGAGCCATACCAGTCAGACAATAGAGGTATAGAATAAACCCCAACTCTGCCAAACAAGTCAAAGAAGAAATTGATAGACTACTAAGAGTAGGTTTCATTGTGCCAGTAGAGAAAGTTGCTTGGATATCCCCAATTGTGGTAGTTCCCAAAAAGAACATGAAGATCAGAATCTGTGTGGACTATTGCAAGCTGAATGCTACAACTACCTCAGATCCCTTTCCACTCCCCTTTATGGACTCTTTGTTGGATGAGGTAGCTAGAAAGGAAATGCACTCTTTTTTGGATGGATTCAGTCGCTCGGTACAACCAGGTAAAAATGGTGCTAGAAGACAGGGAGAAAATAGCCTTCATCACCTGAATGGGGTGTCTTCGTGAGACTGTCATGATGTTTGGCTTGAAAAATGCACCTGCTACTTTTCAAAGAATGGTGCAAGTGATCTTCTATGATTACCTGACACACTTCATGAAAGATTTTGTAGATGACTTCAGTGTGTCTGGAGATAAGGCAAATCACATTCATCATTTAAGGCTATGTCTACAGATGCAGAGATACAAGGCTTAAGCTAAATCTAGCCAAGTGTGCATTTGCAGTGAGATCAGGAACATTGTTAGGACACATTGTGTCAGCCCAAGGATTGTTGGCCATAGATCTTGCTAAAGTGGAGGCCATATCTAGGATGTCTGCTCCTCAGAATATTAAGCAACTAGAGAGGTTCCTTGGTAAGGTGAATTGGCATGCTAGATTTTTAAAATATTTAGCACATGTGGCTAATCCATTGTATGCAGTTACCAAGAAAGATGCAAAGTATGAATGGAGTTCGGAATGTCAAAAGCAACTAGAGAGGTTCCTTGGTAAAGTTAAGTGGCATGCTAGATTTTTAAAATATTTAGAATATGTGGCTAATCCACTATATGCACTTACCAAGACAGATGCAAAGTATGAATGGAGTTTGGAATGTCAAAAGGCATTCTAATAGCTAAAGGGCATGGTGTCAACTGCACTGGTAATAACCACCCCAAATTGGAATGAAATGTTCCATGTGTATATAGATGCTTTAGACAAAGGTGGGTAGTGCAATGATGCAGGAGAAGCAAGAGGGTATATGCAACCCATTCATTATGGTAGCAAAGCCCTCACAAGGGTGGAAATGAACTATAGCACAACAGAGTGGGAAGCTCTCTCAATGATTTCTGCTGTGAACAAGTTCCCAACACTACCTTTGGGAAACCAGTTTTTTTCCCGTGTGGACCATCAAGCCCTGATTTATTTGCTGAACAAAGCCTTTCTAGTTGGAAATATGGCAAGGTGGATACTTCTACTGCAAGAGTTTGAGTTCACCATCAAGCACACTCTTGGCAAAGAAAATGCGGTGGTGGACTTTTTGTCCAGATTGGATTCTAGAAAACCTGCTCTAGATGGAGTGGATGACCAACTCCCATATACCAACCTAGTCACAGTAGTAGCTGCATAAGTGGGAGAAAATTGGTATTATGATATGATGCAGTTTCTAGAGGATGGAACTTTCCCGGAGGTTACACTACTGACAGAAATAAAGGATTGCCTTAAGGAGCAGGAACTTCACTATGATTTTGCAGGGCAACTCTACAAAAGATGCATAGACAAGATCCTATATGCAGGTGTGTCCTAGACAATGAGTAGTAAGTAGTATTAAGAGAAGCACACTGTGGCATTACTGGTGGAGGAAACATGGTTGAGAAATCACAACCCATGGTGGCCAATGGTCCTGAGGGATGCCAACAACGAAAAGTAAAGCAATATGATGTTTGTTAGCAGATGGGCCAACCTAGTGATTCTGATAGATTTCCCATCTCGCCCATACTACCGTTGTTTCTATCCATGAAGTGGGGATTGGATTTTTTTGGACCAATCAAGCCACCCACAAAAGGCAGCAAGTGTGAATACGTCATTGTGGCAATTGATTATTTCACCAAATGGTTGGAAGCTAAAGTTGTGAAGAACAATTCCAGAGAAGAGGTGGTGAAGTTCCTCTTCAAGGACATTATTGCTAGGCATGGATTGTCGGTGGAAATAGTTAGTGACCAGGGCACCCATTTCATGAACAAGGTGATGAAAGGGTTGATGGAAAAGTACCTAAAATCAATCACAAGAAATTGCCAACCTATTACCCATAGTGCAATGGCCAGGCGGAATCTACCAACAAGGTTCTGACCAAAATCTTGAAGAAGATTATAAATGACAACAAGGATGATTGGGACCAAAAGCTAGATGCAACCCTATGGGCATTTGCACATCTTACAAAGTCTCAATGGGGCAAACACCATTCAAACTAGTCCGTGGGCTGGAGGTAGTAGTGCCCATGGAATTTGTGGTGCTCAGTTTGAGAGTGGAAATCCAAGAAAAGCTACTAATGGAAGAATCCCAGGAGCCAAGAATACAAGAGCTCCTAGCCTTAGAAGAAGAAAGACATATTAGCTTGCTTATAGGCAGAGATAGTGCAGTGGAGAAGAAAATCTTGGGATTGATAAGCATCTCAAGCAAAGAATTTTCAAGCAAGGAGACCTTATATTGTTCTACAAATCCAAGTTGGGATCGTACCTTAGAAAATTCAAAATCTGATGGATAGGACCATTCATGGTGAAAAACCTGATCAGTTAGAATGCCTTCAGATTAGAAAGCCTGGATGGTATGCCTTTTCCCAAAACAGTGAACAGCTTCACGATGAAAAAATACATGGGCCAACTGGTGGAAGTTAAACCAGAAGAAGAACAAGTAGAGGACAAGGACCTGGTGTGGATCATCCGTTGTGGCATGATTTCACTAGCAGACGACGCGGAAAATCCAAAAAGCAACAGAGCTGAGAAAGAATTTCGTAGGGGTGTCTGCAGAAGAACACAATTCCACAATAAATCAAGGTCAAGATAGCAAAGAAGTAAGCGACCAAGTGTAGGCCAGTCAGATCCATGTCAGCAATGCCAATTGCCACGATGTCAGCATAAGTAACCGCATGAAGGACAACTGTCACACAATGACATTAAAATTCCACATGCAATGGTAAAGATGGGGAGGAGGCGAGCAAACTTTAATGCCTTTATGCAAGGATGGTGAGGATGATACGAATCAGGAGTTAAATCACATCAAAACGTGGGAGGTCGAAAATGACAATGCCCTAAGAAAGGAAGGAAAAAGGAAAAAGCATCGCAAAAAAGAGCACAAGGAACTAAAATGCGCATAATCTCAACCTGCTTTCTTGCACAGAGCTCTCTCACTAACTTGCAATGCTCTCTCAGAAGACAAATCCATGCCGAAAGGTCAGCAAGAGTCTAAGGCTAGACAAGAGGACAGAGAAAAGCCTTTACATGCCAATGATGATTCCCGACATGAGGACAAAAGAACACCATGAGTGGGTGAGGAAGTGGGGCTTTAAAAAGTTGCTCCATTCGGAGGATCTTCAGGACCCTGAGGATGGGGGAAAACGCATCAACCAATTTCTTGAAACAAACATTGTACATGTGGAAGGGAAGGAGCCTATCAAGATCTTGGAGCTCGCAGTGCACCATGCACTAGGGTTGCCGATGGTGGACGGAGCGTTGCCACGAGCATGAAGTCCGGAGTGGAGGAGGAGAGTCCCAAAACAGGCAACATGCATCAAGTTAAGGATGTGACAGATGAGACCAGAAGAGAGTAGTTTGTTTTCTTTTTATAGAATGTAATGTTCATGGGGCAACCAGAAGAGATGTTAAACAAGAACTATAGGTTGCTTAGGGCAGCAAAAGTAGGAGAAAAAATCAAGTGGGCCGCTATCTACAAGGAGAACTTGGCAAAAGGAGCGGCCATATGGGCCAAGGAAAAACAGCCCACGGTGGTGCATGCACACCTAAGGGCCATCACACAAGCCGCCAGGTTTGTCGATCCTAGGTCTAGAGAATCCCACGCGGAACGACCACATCGTGAAGCAAGAGGATCCTCAAAACCCACCAAAGTGACCTTTAGCTCTTTCGAAGATGACATGGATGATGAAGAAGAGTGGCAGAAAATCACACAGAAGGTCAGCAAGAAAAGAAGCCTTAGAGTAGATGAAGAGCTGCTGCCTAACCTAGACAAAGTAAAGAAGTAGAAAGTAGAAGAAGAAAGAAAAAGACAACTGGAAGAGAGGCAAAAATAGGAAGACGCCCAATGGGCAAAAGCAAAAAGAAGAAAAAGCTAGAAGAAGAGAAAAGGAAAAAGGAGGAAGAAGAAAAGAGAAGGAAGGAGGAGGAAGAGAGAAAGAGGAACATCAAAAAAAGAAAGAAGAAGAAGCTCAAAAGGGGAAGCTGTCCGCAGGGGATGATCTATCCATATCATTAGAACTGCAAGCATGGGTGGTGGTAGCCTTAGCATAGAAGATGTAGGAAGGACCAAGCCACAACCCCAAACAAACTAGAGAACTAGAAGCTCAACTTCCTACCTAGAAACTACACATGAGCAAAGGGCTGATGACTGTGCCCTAGAGCATTCTCTCTCATGCCCTTGCTTCCATTTAAGAATATGAGTTAAAGTCCCAGAACACCATCAATGAAATGTGCTCTTGGAATCAGCAACAACATGCACTGCTCAAAAATGTTGTAGCAAAAGCCAGGGACTTGGAGAGCAAAGTGCATATAATGGCTCAGCATAACATGGAAATGCAGAACAAGGCCACTCCAGGCAGAGAAGGCCTTAGTCCAGCAAATATAGCTGAGTGAAGGGAAAATTAGAACCCTTACCAGCGAGAAAAATATGCTCAAAGCTCAAGTGGATAGCCTTAGAGCAGAGTTAGTTGAAGCACAAATGAAAGATCCTTGCCCCCTCCGCGTAACGAATTCTAGGGTGCTAGCAATGGAAGTAGCTCTTCTTACGCAGGGCAGAGCCTCTCACTCGGGGCCTCGCCAATGGATATCCGGACAAGAGACTAATCCCTCGGTTCTTCCAAAATCGAACCCGGAAAAACTTCCCTCGCCCAACAGACAGGCGATTCCTCCAGGATATTTTATTCTAACGTAGTCAAGGTCTTCACTAACCAAACTGATCCGTCCGAACCAATAAGTCTCATGGTCAGGAAGAGACTTGGACTTGGATCATAGAGTCCAATGCTTTTTCCCTCACCAAGAGGCATAGCCGTTGATTCTTTTTCATAGAACAAGGGTTATCCAGTATTTTGTCGGAAAGGAACCTGATTACTCTAGAAGGCAGGAGCTGGAGTCTGGAATCTAGGTCCTCCTTGACTTCCCAGCCCCGCAAACCTTGATCCAAAAGGAGTTGGGCAATCCATACTGCGATGTCCGAATCCTTGACAGTTATAGCATTCAACTTCTTTGTTCAAAGGTATAACTTCTGAAGTTGAATTCTAGGGAATTGAGTCCTGGGAAAAGGACCTTTCTTCCATTCTGGAACTTCCCATATTGTGAGATTAACCTTGTTGTCTCTTAGGCGGTGGAAAGTTGGAATTACCTTCCGGAGCTAGAAATCTTTTGAAAGATGATGGTGCTGGCTTTGGCGGGACCTTGACATCAAAGGCCTTGGTGAAATCCTTCATATCAACCAGCATTCAAATTCATCCTCTGGATAGCATTTTTGCTTATAACTTCAAGGTCTTAGATTTACTCCTATATATTGTCAGTAAAAAGAGCTATAGATATGCCCATGGTACGGGTAGTCATGATCCTTGGAGTTATAAATACCATCATATCTAGGCCTCAAGCAAGTCAGGGATTCCATACAATTGCGGTACTTCCATTTGAAGACCCAATTTCCAATTTATGAATCTTCATTCAGAATATTAATTTGTATAAATTTTATCACACAATTAGAAACTTTTAGTGGTAATTCATAATTTTTTTTAACATTTCTTGCTTCTTGGTTAATCTACTTTAGCCAATTTGCTCTAATACTAGTAGCTGAAAGATCCATGTCCCCTCCACGCAACGAATTTTGGGGTGCTAACCGCGGAAGTAGCACTTCTTGCGCAGGAGGGCAGAGCCTCTCACTCGGGGCCTCGCCCACACGGATATCCGGACAAGAGACTAATCCCTCGGTTCTTCCAAAAATGAACCCGGAAAATCTTCCCTCGCCCCAATAGACATAGGCGATTCCTCCGGGATATTTTATTCTAGCGTAGTCAAGGTCTTCACTAACCAAACTGATCCGACCGAACCCGTAAGTCTCATGGTCAGATCAAGGAAGAGACTTGCACTTGGATCACAGAGTCCAACGCATTTTTTCCTCATCAAGAGGCACAACCGTTAATTCTTTTTCATAGAACAAGGGTTATCCGAGATTTAATTCAACTATCGTAACTTAACAGAATTGAGTCTCATTTTAGGGATCTATCAGTCCAGCCTAACCCCATTTTAGGGATCTATCAGTCCAGCCTAACCCCATCCAATCCCATGGGTTAGCCAACCGCCCAACAACTGTAGTGAGAGGATCCATTTAGAAATTTGGTTATGTTTTGCCCCGGGTACTAGGGAAAAGAGTTCCCAATCCCCCTAGTTGGCGTTTCAAGCAAACTTCAAGATAGTCACACCACTTACACAACCAATATGAAATTGCATGTTTAATAGATTCAGCTGTCTTTAAAACAAATTTCTAATGAAACCATAGTATCACTGATCATAATCCTCCAAAATATCTAGCTTGAATTCTAATTTCTAATCATTAATTCATTGGTGTACCTATGGCATCATTGGCAAAACCAGAACGCTCACCACCTATTCACTCAGGGGCCTTTTCAATAGTTCCTAGCTCATAGTACCTGGAAATATAATCACATAAGAAAAATTCATCCGGAAATATAATCACATAAGAAAAATTCATATGGACTCTTTGTTGAAGATCAGCAAGATCAACCAACAGATCTATATAAAAGAGTCATGGACTCATCCGTTACGACCAGCAAGGTCAATCAACCAGATCTATACCCGAGTTCAGAAAACAACTCTAACTCCTTATTCCATTTTCTTCCTCGACGCACATGTGGGTATCTTCGGCAACGCAGAGCCCGAGCACCTTATGGCTAGCACCCTCTAGGCTCCTTCGCAAGTCACCTAGCGCTTCACTCATAGGCTACTTTCTTAGTCTCTCACCCACCATTACCGGAAGCTCACCATTTAAATTGAACCGAGGCTGGACAAGACCTCGGCCGACCTTGCTACACGAGACGTCCTCCATTGACTCTCCGTTAGCTGTTGCAACTTTATCACTTAGGTCTCCCCACGACCACATCTCATCCACATCTCATCCACATTCACATCCAAATCCATTTACATCCCATCCAAATCCATTTACATCCCATCCATTTAAATCGAACCGAGGCTGGTCAAGATCTCGGTCGACCTTGCTACGCGAGACGTCCTCCATTGTCTCTCCGTCAGTTATTGCAACTTTATCACTTAGGTCTCCCCACGATCACATCTCCTCACATTCACATTCACATCCACATCCATTTACATCCCATCACTTTCACATTAATATCTATTTACATGCACTTTTAGTACCGTTTTCTACTTTCGATACCGATAGGACTTTTCTAAGTTTCTACCAATTGCTTGGCCTAGTTAAAGGTACTTTTTCTCGATCCCATTGAATCTACGTATCAGAGTGTTGTTGAAGGTTTAAAAAGGGAAAATAAACCTTATCACAATTGAATAATAAAAACTTAGAAAGAGCATTTACATATTGTATTTTGATTCATTAAGCTTCATTAATGAGAACTAAATCTAAACTTCTGTTTACTCATTGGATCCTCGACCCTCAAAGGGATTCAAGATTCTCTTTTCTGAATAAGAATTATCTAAGTTTTCTCAATGGATATTTTCATATTCTTTCTCAAATTTCTCAAGTAAAATATATTCACTATTCTTCTTTTCGAGTAAAAGATTCATGGGATTTACAAAAATCAATTCTATCCATATTTCCCAATAAAATTAATAATGCTCAAAATTCTACTTTTTATAAATACTCATAATTTGAATCATGCCAAAAATTCCTCTTTTACCATTTAATTACTTGGATCTCAAATATCATGGAATTCCTCTGTTTGTATAAAAATAAATTAACAAAAAATTTCTCTTTTATCATAATCAATTAATTATGCATAATTACAAAAAATATTTCTCATGAATATGATGAAAATCATTCTTTTTGCATAGGATTTCCAATCCTAGAATATGGTAGGAAGTGCTCTTTTAGCATTATGCATAAAAATAAGATATGTATTATTTTCTAAAAATTTTACCATAGCTTCGCTGCTATTACTGATAATTCTCAATTTTTTTCTAAAAGAATAAAAGCTTGTAATGAAAATATGATAGTAGTTCCTCTTTTATGCTTAAAATCAAACTATGAATTTAAATCATATTTTAACAATAAATTTAAACATAACTATGATTATCCCACTAGGTTGAGCTAATTTCAACATTCCTCTTTTCCCAATTTGTTAGGATAATCCATTTCTAATTTAGAATGAATTAGAGTAGTTTTTAACTACTTATAAATAATCTAAAAGAATTTACCATTATTTTAATAGCACAAAATCATGAAAATATCATTTTCTTTTAATGAATTAAAAGGCTATCATTGAAAAGCATCCTTTTTGACCTCAAGGGATTTAGCCATAAAGATGGCTATTCTTTTAGAGAGAGAGAGATTTACTTAAAGAACGCATTACAAATAAGCATAAAGATTAACTTTCTCTTAATTAAACATTAAGACTTTAAGGGAAAGCTTGATTTGAATAAAAAAAATCATTTAGAAGACTTCTCAAGCTTGAGAGGGGTTGAGAAGAAGAAAGTTATTGAGAAAATTGGAAAAAACGGTAAAAATTGAATTTACCTCCAAGTTTGGCTTGATTCTCTAATTGCACTGAAGCCCCCGACCAATCAATTGGTCCACCAAAAGGAGAAGAGCAACTCCAAGAGTTGTTTTAGAGAGAGAGAGAGCTCCAAGCTCCCAAGAGAGGAAAATTTAAGGGATAATAGAAAATATGATTATTTTAATATAATACTGGCATGGTATATCTCTTATATTTAATTACAAATGATTGAGGGTCTATTTATAGGTGAGGGAGGCCAGTAACGAAGTCCAATTGGGTTCTAGAGTTTTCCAAGTTCAGTTTGACTCAACTTGGACAAGATTTGGACCAGTTTGGCTCCCTTTTTGATTTGGTTTGATCCAGGAGAGAGGAGAGAAAAATATCACAATTTTTTTGAATTAAAAACCCTTCCACATGTGAAAGAGGTGCCTACCTCAAGAGTCCCCCTTTCCTTACCAAGGTGTCAAAAATGCATCATTATTCTAAAATATCTCATTTTTTTTAGTAATATCTCATAATGTTTAACTAATAAACCTTGTACACAGTCAACTCTTCATCTTATGTGATTATTTACTCATTTTTGGGTATTTTCTTTTATTCTCTTGGATTTATCTCATCCCAACACTTGGATTAATCCAGTTGGCACATTGAAACCTTAATTGGACCATAATCCAAAAGTTTTTGAAAATGTAGACCCTTAGGCTAAGGTCCCTTATACCATTTTTAATTAATTCCTAATGCACATTGGAAAGTTCAATTTGAACTTTTGTATCAGGGGAATCCATTTTAGACACTAGGAGGATTTTTATATCCAAAGAGATCTCAATTTTGGATTATCTCTCTCTAGATATTTTCTCTCTCTAGGCCTAAACAGGGTAAAACAAGATGTTTCTTTTATTTCAGAGAGGGGAATAATTACAAGAACATAAGGGGAGGTTCTTACACCTTTACACCTCAAACGCTAGAGGGAAGAATCTTACATCTTACCCCACTTAAAAAATGCAAGATGTCCTCATCTCGGAGGTGGAGTATAATCTCTTTCATCTTCTTCCTCTTCAATCACTTCCAGCGTTACTACCTTGGAAGTGGACGGCCGATTTGGGAACATCTCTCTTTGACTTCCCCTATTGTGAGGCGGAGGTTTTGCATTACTTTGGATTGAAACTAAGGATTGGTTAGAGGGTCTACCTCTAGGATTTCCCTGATTTTGCCGGAAAGGAACCTGATTACTCTGGAAGGAAGGAGCTGGAGTCTGGAATCTTGCTCCTTGACTTCCCTGCCCCGTAAACCTTGATCCAAAAGGAGTTGGACAATCCATATTGTGATGTTGAAATCCTTGATAGTTATAGCATTTAACTTCTTTGTTCAAGGGTATAACTTCTGAAGTTAAATTCTAGGGGATTGAGTTCCGGGAAAAGGACCTTTCTTCCATTCTGGAACTTCGCATATCCTGAGATTGACCTTGTTGTCTCTTAGGTGGTGGAAAGTTGGAATCACCTTCCGGAGCGAGAAATCTTTTGAAAGATGATGGTGTTGGCTTGGGCGGGACCTTGACATCAAAAGCCTTGGCAAAATCCTTCACCATCCGCACTACTTTGGCCATGGAAACTGGCTTAGCATTCTTCACTAGAAATCTTTTGAAAGATGATGGTGCTGGCTTGGGCGGGACCTTGACATCAAAGGCCTTGGAAAAATCCTTCACCATCCGCACTGCTTTGGCCATGGAAACTCTCCCTTCCACTAATCACTCAAGTGTGAGAGTGCATTAGTATTGCTGGTCCTAATCTTGATTTTGAAGTGTTTTCCATCTACATGAGGTAGCCATAAACCTCATACCCATCAAGCTTCAACACCGACATCAAGTTTTAAGCTTTCAAAGTGATTAAAGTGTGCTTCTAAGCACTAATTGTGTTGTTTAACACTAATCACTCTGTTAATCCAACAAAGGGAGGCTATCTTAAAGTGTTTTTAAACACTCATAGTGTTATTAAACACTAATGGTGAGTTAATCACCAAAATAAGTGTTATTTTACACTAAAAATGTGCTTTTTAGCACTAATTGTGTTTTATACACACAAATGGTGATATTAATCATTAACTAAAGTGTTGCTAAACACTAAGCTGGTCTTAATCATCAAAGGAGGAGGTCATCTACATTACGGAGGCTCTTCTTCATCAACATGGAGGCCGGGCACACACCATAAGTGCCACATTCAAGTCCTCATCGTCCATCGCTTCTTCCAAAGAGCAATGGTGCAACCATGAACCAATTGTCTTCACCTCATAAGCTAAAGAGGTTGAACAATTCTGGTTTTTTATCATAAAACTCATATTTTTGAGTGTTCTTAAAGTTGGGCACATGTACATTAAGTGCTCATCTTCAATGTTTATGTGTGTTACCCTTGAGGCCCTTGTGTTACCCTTGAGGCCCTTGTGTGTAAGAGACATAGGCAAGCCATAAGCCGTATGCTCTCGTTTCCCAAGCCCAAGGCACTTCATTCCACTGCATATTCTGATTTTTCATCGTATAAGATGAGTTGTAAGGTTGAGCATAGAATCCCTAAATGCTCTATCTTATTGGTTGTCATGATTTTAAGAATTTTTTGGCATTACTTTTGTAAGAGGCATTGGCAACATTATGAGCCATGTTCTCTCCTTCTTGAGCCAAAGATAATAATCCTTATTTGTTTGAGTATTTACCTCAACCAATTACTCATTAAGCTTGTAACTTCAAACCCTAAAGGGTATCATTTAACTAACATGCATAAAAGCTATTGTAATTGTGGAGTAGACACTGCCCTTGACCAATGCATAAGGCAAGTGGTAAGACCCTCCCTTTCCCTTCCCCATTTAAATCTACCTCATTACTCATGGAGGAGATATACTATTCAAGGGAGCATCAAGCATGTTGGAGGACCATCTAAAAGCAAACCACTTAAGCAAGGGTGGCAGCCTTGTCATGATCATTGTGTGAGAATGGTCAAGGTGGAAAGCATATGGTGGAAGCAATGGCATGTATCTCTCAAGCATGTCATCTACAAGAAGCCAAGCAAACATAAAGAGTGGGGTGCACCGTCATTGAGGTGTACATCTTCATCGACAAATAAATAAAGACTTAGATGGCATCAATGTAATAGCCTCTAAGGCTCTAGGAACACTTTTGTAAATCCTAGATAACCACACCTATATTCAAGCCTTGTACGCCTAATGTTATAAAGGCATCTTATGTCCAATACCACCTATTCCATCCTTCCATAGTTGGTATGGAGGGGGGGTATTAAGAGACTAAGGTTGAGTAGAAGGGTGAGAGAAAGGTGTGAGTGTGAATGGACTTGAGGTCCACTTGTTCACCTATTTAAAGGTGAGGGCATGAGGCATTTTGTATGAGAGCAAGGCCTAGTTGTATGTATAAGCAACTTAATAAGCAAGAGTTCTTTCTTGTATTTTGTGAGTCCCTCTCCTCCACACACTTGATCTAGCATGAGCACCACGTTTTCTCATCAATTCAAAGGTTCGTTCAGTCCCCGAATGAACCTGGCCACCATCAGCTGTTCTTCATCCAGTGCGGTGGGGAGTACTTGAGGAGGAGAGCGAATGCCTGATGATATTATTCAATAGTTCTACTTTCTTAGATTAACTCTAAGAATTCGTTCATCTTGGTTTCCAAAAAGCCGAGAGGACAGAATCTCTTCCTTAGGTAAATCTTGAGATCATTCCATGGCTGGGTGTTCCAATTCAGACGGTTTGTCTCGTAGTGGTTTCTCCATGTGCCACTCTAGCTATTTCTACTATCTTCAGCCTTGAAAGAGCCGTTTTACTCTTCTCATTGTACGCGCTGACATCAAAGTATTCTTCCATTGCTTCGATCCACCTCTCCACAGCCTCACCCAAGTTTTCCCCTTCACCCTTGAAAGGTCCAGGTTACAATCTATGAAGAGTTTTACAAACATCCGGGTCGAGCTCTTCCTCATCGAGTTGGGGGTTAACATTCTCACCATGATTACCTCGATCCATGATCCTATTAATACGAGAATTTGTGTTAAGTCCCTTTTTTTTTTCCAAATTAACCAAGACGCTTAGATGAAAAGACCACTTTATTTATAATTCAAATCCGACTTTAGATCCAACTGATTCTGGGGTTCTTTATAGTTTGGTCAGCCCCCCACAGAATCCTGGGATAAAGATCCATACTACAAGAAGAACATACAAAACTGATTACCAGAGAATAATTCATTCATATTCTTAACACAATAATGGTCCATCAGATCGAAAATTTCATCTGAACATTCCTCCACAGGATTTTCAGTTATGCAGGTTTTCAATTTGTCATCCCTTAATTAGATCCACTGGGTCAAAGGTTAAACAGTAGCAATCTACCAGCACAATCCACTAATCTCATAGTGATTTACTGAAGTCATAATCGTCTTCCAGTTGATAACATCATCACTTATGGGATTCGTCCCATTCATCCTCATTGTGGCTTTGTTCAACTTATCTTCTTTCAACCAGAATTCAGAAATCATCGTCTTTCAATCAGAATCCAAATCAATTAATCAATTCTCAACCAAAATTCAAGAAATCATATCAACTAGCATTCTAATTCAACCTCTGGATAGCATTTTTGCTTATAACTTCAAGATCTTAGATTTACTCATATATATTGTCAGTAAAGAGCTCTAGATATACCCATGGTATATACGAGTAGTCACGGTCCTTGGAGCTATAAGGTAAATACCATCATATCTAGGCCTCAAGCAAGTTAGGGATTCCATACAATTGCGGTACCTCGATCTGAAGACCCAATTGTCAATTTATGAATCTTCATTTTGAATATCAATTTGTATGAATTTCATCACACAATTACAATCTTTTACTAGTACTTCATAAATTTTTTAACATTTCTTGCTTCTTGGTTGATCCACTTTAGCCAATTTGCTCTGATACCAGGTGAAAGATCCATGCCCCCTCCACACAACGAATTTTGAGGTGCTAGCAGTAGAAGTAGCACTTCTTGCGCAGGGCTTCTTGCGCACAGGGTAGAGCCTCTCACTTGGGGCCTCGCCCACCACCACGAATATCCGGACAAGAGACTAATCGCTCGGTTCTTCCAAAACCAAACTCGGAAAAACTTCCCTCACCCAATCGACATAGGTGATTCCTCCGGGATATTTTATTCTATCGTAGTCAAGGTCTTTACTAACCAAACTCATCTGATCGAACCCGTAAGTCTCATGGTCAGACCAAGGAAGAGACTTGGTTTGACCATCCAAAATCCCATGGGAAGCCAATTGCCCAACCACTGTAGTGATAGGATCCATTTAGAAATTTGGTTATGTGCCCCGGGTACTAGGGAAAAGAGTTCCCAATCCCCCTAGTCGGTGCTTCAAGCAAACTTCAAGATAGTCACACCACTTACACACCCAATATGAAGTTGCATGTTTCACAGATTCAGCTGTGAAAACAATCTTCAAGATAGTCACACCACTTACACACCCAATATGAAGTTGCCTGTTTCACAGCTTCAACTGTCTTTAAAACAATCTTCTAATGATAGTCACACCACTTACACACCCACCAATATGAAGTTGCCTGTTTCACAGATTCAACTATCTTTAAAACAATCTTCTAATGAAACCATAGTATCACTGATCATAATCCTCCAAAATATCTAGCTTGAATTCTAATTTCTAATCATTCCTTTAGCGGTGTACCTATGGCATCATTGGCAACCAGAACGCTCACCACCTATTCACTCAGGGGCCTTTTCAATAGTTCCTAGCTCATAGTACCCGGAAATATAATCACATAAGAAAAATCCATATGGACTCTTTGTTGAAGATCAGCAGATCCATATAAAAGAGTCATGGACTCATTCATTCAGGACCTGCAAGGTCAATCAACCAGATCCATACCCGAGTTCAGAAAACTTCCTCGAGGCATGCGTGGGTATCTTTGGCGACACAGAGCCTGAGCACCGTATGGCCAGCACCCTCTAAGCTCCTTCGCAGGTCACTTAGCGCTTCACTCATAGGCCGCTTCCTTGGTCCCTTATCCACCGTTACCAGAAGCTCACCATTTAAATTAAACCGAGGCTGGTCAAGACCTCGGCCGACCTTGCTACGCGAGACATCCTCCATTGACTCTCCGTCAGTTGTTGCAACTTTATCACTTAGGTCTCCATGACCTCATTCACAAGATGGTCAAAATGCTTCCCCAGCATTCTTGACATAAAACACTCATTTAAAAACAGGTTTCATATATACAGTTTCTAACGAGCTCTCATCTTTCCACATTGTTCCACATCATTTCTCGTTATTCCACATTCTTCTACATCAATTCACATTGCTTATTCCATATCCAGACATATATATTCCCATCCTCCTTCATCCATTCTCATCCAATCACATCATATTACGTCTCATCACATCTATCCACATCTATCCTCATCACATCACGTCAAAACATATCCACATCACATCTTATCCATATCCTATCACATCCATCTACATTCATTCAGATCCATGTCACATCCATATATCATCACATCACGTTCACATCTATTTACATCACTTCACATCCATTCACATCTACCCAAGTCCACATGAATAAGAATTATCCAAGTTTTCTCGATGGATATTTTCATATTCTTTCTCAATTTTCTCAAGTAAAATATACTCAATATTCTTCTTTTCGAGTAAAAGATTCATGGGATTTACAAAAAACAATTCTACCCATATTTCCCAATAAAATTAATAATGCTCAAAATTCCACTTTTGATAAATACTCATAATTTGAATCAAGCCAAAAATTTCTCTTTTATCATTTAATTACTTGGATCTCAAATATCATAGGAATTCCTCTTTTTGTATAAAAATAAATTTACCAAAAATTCCTCTTTTACCATAATCAGTTAATTATGCATAATTATAAAAAAATTATTTCTCATGAATATGATGAAAATCATTCTTTTTGCATAGGATGTCCAATCCTAGAATATGGTAGGAAGTCCTAGCATTATGCATAAAAATAAGATATGTATTATTTTCTGAAAATCTTACCATAGCTTCGCTCTGCTATTACTGATAATTCTTAAATTTTTTTAAAAAGAATAAAAGCTTGTAATGAAAATATAATAGTAGTTCCTCTTTTATGCTTAAAATCAAACTATGAATTTAAATCATAATTTTAATTATAAAATTAAACATAACTATGATTATAACACTACATTGAGCTAATTTCAACATTCCTCTTTTTCCAATTTGTTAGGATAATCCATTTCTCATTTAGAATGAATTAGAGTAGTTTTTAACTACTCATAAATAATCTAAAAGAATTTACCATTATTTTAATAGCATAAAATCATGAAAATATCATTTTCTTAATCTCTGTTTATCAAGCCTAGAGTTTAGCTTTGAATTAAGAGACTATCATTGAGAAGCATCCTTTTTCAAGGGATGTAGCCATAAAGATGGCTATTCTTTTAGAGAGAGAGATTTACTTAAAGAAAGCATTACAAATAAGCATAAAGATTAACTTTCTTTTAATTAAATATTAAGACTTTAAGGAAAAGCTTGATTTGAATAAAAACAATCATTTAGAAGGCTTCTCAAGCTTGAGAGGGGTTGAGAAGAAGAAAGTTATTGAAAAAATTAGAAAAAACCATAAAAATTGAATTTACCTCCAAGTTTGGCTTGATTCTCTAATTGCAATAAAGCCTACGACTAATCAATTGGTCCACTAAAAGGAGAAGAGCAACTCCAACAGTTGTTTTAGAGAGAGAGAGAGCTCCAAGCTCCCAAGAGAGAGGAAAATTTAAGGGATAATAGAAAATATGATTATTTTAATATATAATACTAGCATGGTATAGATCCCATATTTAATTACAAATGATTGAGGGTCTATTTATAGGTGAGGGAGGCCACTAACCAAGTCCAACCGGGTTCTAGAATTTTTGAGGTTCAGTTTGACTCAATTTGGACAACATTTGGACCAGTTTGGCTCCCTTTTTGATTTGGTTTGATCCAGGAGAGAGGAGAGATAAAAATATCATATTTTTTTTGAATTAAAAATCCTTCCACACATATGAAAGAGGCGCCTACCTCGAGAGTTCCCCTTTCCTTACCAAGGTGTCAAAAATGCATCATTATTCTAAAATATCTCATTTTTCTAGTAATATCTCATAATTTTTAACTAATAAACCTTGTACTCAGTCAACTCTTCATCTTATGTGAGTATTTACTCATTTTTGGATATTTTCTTTTATTCTCTTGGATTTATCTCATCCCAACACTTAGATTAATCCAGCTGGCCCATTGGAATCTTAGTTGGATTTTTGGGTATTTTATTTTATTCTCTTGGATTTATCTCATCCCAACACTTGGAATAATCTAGTTGGCCCATTGGAATCTTAGTTGGACCATAATCTATTTTTTTTTGAAAATATAGACTGTTAGGCTAAGGTCCCTTATACCATTTTCAATTAATTCCTCATGCACATTGGAAAGTTCATTTTGAACTTCTGTATGAGGGGAATCCATTTTAGGCACTAGGAGGATTTTTATATCCAAAGATATCTCAATTTTGAATTATCTCTCTCTAGGCCAAAACAGGGTAAAATAAGATCTTTCTTTTATTTTAGAGGGGAATAATTACAAGAACAGAAGGGGAGGTTCTTACACCTTTACACCTCAAACACTGGAGGGAGGAATCTTACATCCTACCCCACTTAAAAAATGCGAGATGTCCTCATCTTGCAGGTGGAGTATAATCTCTTTCATCTTCTTCCTCTTCAATCACTTCCAGCGTTATTGCCATGGAAGTGGACGGCCGATTTGGGGACATCTCTCTTTGCCTTCCCCTATTGTGAGGCGGAGGTCTTGCATTACTTTGGATTGAAACTGAGGGTTGGTTAGAGGGTCTTCCTCTGGGATTTCCCTAATTTTGCCAGAAAGGAACCTGATTACTCTGGAAGGAAAGAGCTTTTTGTCTTGAATCTTGGTCCTTGACTTCCCTGCCCCACAAACCTTGATCTAAAAGGAGTTGGGCAATCCATACTGCGATGTCCAAATCCTTGACGGTTATAGCATTTAACTTCTTTGTTCAAGGGTATAACTTCTGAAGTTGAATTCCAGGGGATTGAGTTCCAGGAAAAGGACCTTTCTTCCATTCTGGAACTTCCCATATCCTGAGATTGACCTTGTTGACTCTTAGGCGGTGGAAAGTTGAAATCACCTTCCGGAGCTAGAACTCTTTTTTGAAAGATGATGGTGCTGGCTTTGGCGGGACCTTGACATTAAAGGCCTTGGCGAAATCCTTCACCATCCGCACTGCTTCGGCCATGGAAACTGGCTTAGCATTCTTCACTAGGATATTCAAAGGTTCGTTCAGTCCCTGAATGAACCTGGCCATCAGCTGTTCTTCATCCAGCCGGTGGCGAGTACTTGAGGAGGAGAGTGAACGCCTGATGATATTCTTCAATAGTTCTACTCCCTTGGGTTAAATCTAAGAATTCGTTCATCTTAGTTTCCAAAAAGCCGGGAGTATAGAATCTCTTACTTAGGTAAATCTTGATATCATTCCATGGCTGGGTGTTCCGATCGAGATGGTTTGTCTCGCAGTGAGTTCTCCATGCCACTTTAGCTGTTTCTACTATCTTCAGCCTTGTAAGACCCGTTTTACTCTTCTCATTGTCCCCGGTGACATCGAAGTATTCTTCCATTGCTTCGATCCACTTCTCCACACAGCGTCACCCAAGTTTTCTCCTTTACCCTTGAAAGGTCCAGGCTGGGATCTATGAGGAGTTAGAGCTCTTTCTCATCGAGTTGGGGGTTAACATTCCCACCATAATTACCTTGATCCATGATCCTATCAATACAAAAATTCGTGTTAAGTCCCTTTTTTTTTCCAAATTAACCAAAACGCTCAGGTGAAAAGACCACTTTATTTATAATTCAAATCTGACTTTAGATCCAACTGATTTTGGGGTTCTTTATAGTTTGGTCAGCCCCCACAAAATCCTAGGATAAAGATCCCTACTACAAGAAGAACATACAAAATTGATTACCAGAGAATAATTCATTCATATTCTTAACACAATAATGGTCCATCAGATTGGAAATTTCATCTGAACATTTCTCCGTAGGAATTTCAGTTATGCAGGTTTTCAATTTGTCATCCCTTAATTAGATCCACTAGGTCAAAGGTCAAACAGCAACAATTTGCCAGTACAATCCACTAGGTCAAAGGTCAAACAGCAGCAATGTACAATCCACTAATCTCATAGTGATTTACTAAAGTCATAATCGTCTTTCACTTACTAACATCATCACTGGGATTCGTCCCATTCATCCTCATTGTGGCTTTGTTCAACTTATCTTCTTTCAACCAGAATTCAGAAATCATCATCTTTCAATCAGAATCCAAATCAATTCCTCAATTCTCAACCAGAATTCAAGAAATCATATCAACCAACATTCGAATTCATTGTCTTTATAGCATTTTTGCTTATAACTTTAAGGTCTTAGATTTACTCGTATATATTGTCAATAAAGAGATGTAGATACACCCTCGGTATATACGGGTAGTCACGGTCCTTGGAGCTATAAGGTAAATACCATCATATCTAGGCCTCAAGCAAGTCAGGGATTCCATACAATTACGGTACTTCCATTTGAAGACCCAATTTCCAATTTATGAATCTTCATTCTGAATATCAATTTGTATGAATTTCATCACACAATTATAATCTTTTACGGGTACTTCATAAATTTTTAAACATTTCTTGCTTCTCGGTTGATTCACTTTAGCCAATTCGCTCTGATACCAGCTCAAAGATCCATGCCTCCTCCACGCAATGAATTTTGGGGTGCTAGTAGTGGAAGTAGCACTTCTTGCGTGCAGGATAGAGCCTCTCACTTGAGGCCTCACCCATGGATATCCGAACAAGAGACTAATCCCTTGGTTCTTCCAAAACCAAACTCGAAAAAACTTCCCTCACCTAGTAGACATAGGCGATTCCTCTGGGATATTTTATTCTAACGTAGTCAAGGTCTTCACTAACCAAAATCATCCGACCGAACCTGTAAGTCTTATGGTCAAATCAAGGAAGAGACTTACACTTGGATCATAGAGTCCAACGCTTTTTTCCTCATCAAGAGGCACATCCGTTGATTCTTTTCCATAGAATAAGGGTTATCCGAGATTTACTTCAACTATCGTAACTTAACAAAATTGAGTCTCATTTTAGGGATCCATCAGTCCAACCTAACCCCACCCAATCCCATGGGTTAGCTAGCCTCCCAACCACGGTAGTGATAGAATCCATTTAGAAATTTGGTTATGTTTTGCCCCGGGTACCAGGGAAAAGAGTTCCCAAAACCCCTAGTCGGTGCTTCAAGCAAACTTCAAAATAGTCACAGCACTTACACACCCAATATGAAATTGCATGTTTCACAGATTCAACTGTCTTTAAAACAATCTTCTAATGAAACCATAGTATCACTGATCATAATCCTCCAAAATATCTAGCTTGAATTCTAATTTCAAATCATTCCTTCATCGGTGTACCTATGGCATCATTGGCAAACAGAACGCTTACCACCTGTTCACTCAGGGGCCTTTTCAATAGTTCCTAGCTCATAGTACCCAGAAATATAATCACATAAGAAAAATCCATATGGACTCTTTGTTGAAGATCAGCAGAAAACAACTCTAACTCCTTATTCCATTTTCTTCCTCGATGCACGCGTGGGTATCTTCGGCGACCCAGACCGTATGGCCAGCACCCTCCTCTAGGCTCCTTCTCGTAGGTCACCTAGCGCTTCACTCATAGGCCACTTCCTTGGTCCCTCATCCACCATTATTGGAAGCTCACCATTTAAATCGAGTCAAGACCTTGGCCGACCTTGCTATGCGAGACGTCCTCCATTGACTCTCCGTCAGCTATTTTAACTTTATCACTTAGGGCTCCACGACCTCATTCACAAGATGGTCAAAATGCTTCCCTAGCATTTTTGACATAAAACGGTCATTTAAAAACAGGTTTCATAAATACAGTTTCTAACGAACTCTCATCTTTCCACATTGTTCCACATTATTTCTCGTTATTCCACATTTTTCTACATCAATTCACATTGCTTATTCCACATCCAGTCATATGTATTCCCATCGTCCTTCATCCATTCTCATCCAATCACATCATATTACGTCTCATCACATCTATCCTCATCACATCATGTCACAACATATCCACATCACATCTCATCCATTCATATCCTATCACATCCATTCATATCTTATCACATCTCATCCATTCATATCCTATCACATCCATCTACATCCATTCATATCCTATCACATCCATCTACATTCATTCAAATCCACATCACATCCACATATCATCACATCACGTTCACATCTATTTACATTACTTCACATCTACCCAAGTCCACATCACATCACATCTCATCTATCCACATCATATCTCATCCATTCATATCTAACCAGATCGACATCACATCACATCTCATCTATTCACATCATATTTCATCCATTCATATCTAACCAGATCCACATCACATCACTTCTATTCACATCTCATTACTTCACATTCACATCTCACCACATCCATTCACATCTCATCACATCCATTCACATCCATCACATGCATTCACATCCCACATTCATTCACATCTCATCACATCCATCCTCATCTTATCACATCTCATTCACATCCATCCACATCACATCACATTCATTCCGTTAACATTACATCACATCCATATCTATCCATATCGCACCACATCCATTCACAGCTCACCACATTCATCCACATCCGTTTATTCATTCACATGCACATCTATCACATCACATCTCATTCTCATCCATTTTCATCACATGACATCCTTTAACATATCATCACATCTCATCAGATTCACATACAGATCCATTTACATCTCATCAAATTCACATACAGATCCATTTACATCTCATCCACATCTCCTCACATTCACATCCACATCCATTTACATCCCATCACTTTCACATCCATTTACATCCCATCACTTTCACATCGACATCTATTTACATCCACTTTTAGTACCGTTTTCTACTTTCGATACCGATAGGACTTTTCTAAGTTTCTGCCAATTGCTTGGCCTAGTTAAAGGTACTTTTTCTCGATCCCATTGAATCTATGTATCAGAGTGTTGTTGAAGGTTTAAAAAGGGAAAATAAACCTTATCAGAATTGAATAGTAAAAACTCAGAAATAACATTTATATATTGTATTTTGATTTCTTAAGCTTCATTAATGAGAACTAAATCTAAACTTCCGTTTACTCATTGGATCCTCGACCCTCAAAGGGATTCCAGATTCTCTTTTCTAAATAAGAATTATCCAAGTTTTCTCGATGGATATTTTCATATTCTTTCTCAAACTTCTCAAGTAAAATATATTCAATATTCTTCTTTTTGAGTAAAAGATTCATGGGATTTACAAAAATCAATTCTACCCATATTTTCCAATAAAATTAATAATGCTCAAAAGTCCACTTTTGATAAATACTCATAATTTGAATTATGCCAAAAATTTCTCTTTTACCATTTAATTACTTGGATCTCAAATATCATGGGAGTTCCTCTTTTTGTATAAAATAAATTTACCAAAAATTCCTCTTTTACCATAATCAATTAATTATGCGTAATTACAATTTTTTTTCTCATGAATATGATGAAAATCATTCTTTTTGCATAGGATGTCCAATCCTAGAATATTGTAGGAAGTCCTCTTTTAGCATTATGCATAAAAATAAGATATGTATTATTTTCTAAAAATTTTGCCATAGCTTCGTTGCTATTACTGATAATTCTCAATTTTTTTCTAAAAGAATAAAAGCTTGTAATAATGAAAATATGTAGTAGTTCCTCTTTTATGGTTAAAATGAAACTATGAATATAAATCATAATTTTAACTATGATTATCCCACTAGATTGAGCTAATTTCAACATTCCTCTGTTCCCAATTTGTTAGGATAATCCATTTCTCATTTAGAATGAATTAGAGTAGTTTTTAACTACGCATAAATAATCTAAAAGATTTTACTATTATTTTAATAGCATAAAATCATGAAAATATCATTTTCTTAATCTCTAGTTTATCAAGCCTAGAGTTAAGCTTTGAATTAAGAGACTGTCATTGAGAAGCATCCTTTTTGAAAGGATTTAGCCAGAAAGATGGCTATTCTTTTAGAGAGAGAGACTTAATTAAAGAAAGCATTACAAATAAGCATAAAGATTAACTTTCTCTTAATTAAACATTAAGACTTTAAGGGAAAGCTTGATTTGAATTAAAACAATCATTTAGAAGGCTTCTCAAGCTTGAGAGGGGTTGAGAAGAAGAAAGTTATTGAGAAAATTAGAAAAAATCATAAAAATTAAAATTCTCTCTAAGTTTGGCTTGATTCTCTAAATGTAGTGAAGCCCTTGACCAATCAATTGGTCCACCAAAAGGAGAAGAGCAACTCCAAGAGTTGTTTTAGAGAGAGAGAGCTCCAAGATCCCAAGAGAGAAAAATTTAAGGGATAATAGAAAATATGATTATTTTAATATAATATCGGCATGGTATAGATCCCATATTTAATTACAAATGATTGAGAGTCTATTTATAGGTGAGGGAGGCCAGTAACGAAGTCCAACTGGGTTCTAGAATTTTCCAGGTTCAGTTTGAATCAATTTGGACGAGTTTGGCTCCCTTTTTGATTTGGTTTGATCCAGGAGAGAAGAGATATAAATGTCACAAATTTTTGAATTAAAAACCCTTCCACACATGTGAAAGAGGTGCCTACCACAAGAGTCCCCCTTTCCTTACCAAGGTGTCAAAAATGCATCATTATTTCAAAATATCTTATTTTTCTAGTAATATCTCATAATTTTTAACTAATAGACCTTGTACTCAGTCAACTCTTCATCCTATGTGAGTATTTACTCATTTTTAAATATATTCTATTATTCTCTTAGATTTATCTCATCCCAATACTTGGATTAATCCAATTGGCCCATTGGAACTTTAATTGGACCATAATCCAATTTTTTTTTGAAAATGTAGACCCTTAGGCTAAGGTCCCTTATACCATTTTCAATTAATTCCTAATGCACGGAAAGTTCATTTTGAACTTCTGTATCAGGGGAATCCATTTTAGACACTAGGAGGATTTTTATATCCAAAGATATCTCAATTTTGGATTATCTCTCTCTAGATATTTTCTCTCTCTAGGCCAAAACAGAGTAAAACAAGATGATTCTTTTATTTCAGAGAGGGGAATAATTACAAGAGCAGAAGGGGAGGTTCCTACACCTTTACACATCTTCCCCACTTAAAAAACGCGAGATGTTCTCATCTCGTAGGTGGAGTATAATCTCTTTCATCTTCTTCCTCTTCAATCACTTCCAGCATTACTGCCTTGGAAGTAGACGGCCAATTTGGGAACATCTCTCTTTGAGGTCTTGCATTACTTTGGATTGAAATTGAGGGTTGGTTAGAGGGTCTACCTCTAGGATTTCCCTGATTTTGCCACAAAGGAACTTGATTACTCTGGAAGGAAAGAGGAGGAGTCTGGAATCTTGGTCCTTCTTGACTTCCTTGCCTCGCAAACCTTGATCCAAAAGGAGTTGGGCAATCCATACTGCAATGTCGAAATCCTTGATAGTTATAGCATTTAACTTCTTTGTTCAAGGGTGGAACTTGTGAAGTTGAATTCCAGGGGATTGAGTTCCGAGAAAAGGACCTTTCTTCCATTCTGGAACTTCGCATATCGTGAGATAGACCTTGTTGTCTCTTAGGCAGTGGAAAGTTGGAATCACCTTTCGGAGCTAGAAATCTTTTGAAAGATGATGGTGCTGGCTTTGGCGAGACCTTGACATCAAAGGCCTTGGCAAAATCCTTCACCATCCGCACTGCTTCGGCCATGGAAACTGGCTTAGCATTCTTCACTAGTATATTCAAAGGTTCGTTCAGTCCCCAAATGAACCTGGCCATCAGCTGTTCTTCATGATGGTGGCGAGTACTTGCGGAGGAGAGCAAACGCGTGATGATATTCTTCAATAGTTCTACTTCCTTGGGATAACTCTAAGAATTTGTTCATCTTGGTTTCTAAAAAGCCGGGAGGACAAAATCTCTTCCTTAGGTAAATCTTGAGATCATTCCATGTCTAGGTGTTCCGATCCAGACGGTTTGTCTCGCAGTGGTTTTTCCATGCCACTCTAGCTGTTTCTACTATCTTTAGCCTTGCAAGAGCCGTTTTACTTTTCTCATTGTACCTGGTGACATCGAAGTATTCTTCTATTGCTTCAATCCACTTCTCCACATCCTCACCCAAGTTTTTCCCTTCACCCTTGAAAGGTCTAGGCTGCGATCTATGAAGAGTTTTACACACAAACATCCGGGTCGAGCTCTTCCTCATAGAGTTAGGGGTTAACATTCCCACCATGATTACCTCGATCCATGATCCTATCAATACGAAAATGCGTTTTATGTCCCCTTTTTTTTCCAAATTAACCAAGACACTTAGGTGAAAAGACCACTTTATTTATAATTCAAATCCGACTTTAGATCCAAATGATGGGGGTTCTTTATAGTTTGGTCAGCCCCCACAGAATCCTGGGATAAAGATCCCTACTACAAGAAGAACATACAAAACTGATTACCAGAGAATAATTCATTCATATTCTTAACACAATAAAGGTCCATCAGATCGAAAATTTCATCTGAACATTTCTCCACAGGAATTTCAGTTATGCAACTTTTCAATTTGTCATCCCTTAATTAGATCCACTGGGTGAAAGGTCAAACAGAAGCAATCTGCCAGCACAATCCACTAATCTCATAGTGATTTACTGAAGTCATAATCGTCTTCCAGTTACTAATATCATCATTGGGATTTGTCCCATTCATCCTCATTGTGGCTTTGTTCAATTTATCTTCTTTCAACCAGAATTCAGAAATCATCATCTTTCAATCAGAATCCAAATCAATTCATCAATTCTCAACCAGAATTCAAGAAATCATATCAACCAGCATTCGAATTCATCCTCTGGATAGCATTTTTGCTTATAACTTCAAGGTCTTAGATTTACTCGTATATATTGTCAGTAAAGAGCTGAAGATACACCCACTGTATATACGGGTAGTCACGATCCTTGGAGCTTTCAGGTAAATACCATCATATCTAGGCCTCAAGCAAGTCAGGGATTCCATACAATTGCGGTACTTCCATTTGAAGACCCAATTTCCAATTTATGAATCTTCATTCTGAATATCAATTTGTATGAATTTCATCACACAATTACAATCTTTTATTAGTAATTCATAATTTTTTTTAACATTTCTTGCTTCTCGGTTGATCCACTTTAGCCAATTCGCTCTGATACCAGCTGAAAGATCCATGCCCCCCTACACAATAAATTCTGGGGTGCTAGCAGCGGAAGTAGCACTTCTTGCGCAAGGTAGAGCCTCTCACTCGTCGGGGCCTTGCCCATGGATATCTGGACAAGAGACTAATCCCTCGGTTCTTCTAAAACCGAACCCAAAAAAACTTTCCTTGCCCAGCAGATAGAGGCATTCCTTTGGGATATTTTATTCTAACGTAGTCAATGTTGAGAGAACGTGGTGCTTATGCTAGATCAAGATAAGTGGAGGAGAGAGACCCACAAAATACAAGAACACATCTTGTTTATTAAGTTGCTTATGAATACAACTTGGCCTTAGCTCACACACAAATGCCTTCTAGCTCCACCTTTAAATAGGTGAGATAGTGGACCATAAGTCAATTCACACACACACCCTTCTCCTACCCTTTTACATGACCTTAGTCTCTTAATACCCTCCCTCAATACCAACTATGAAAGAATTGGAATAGGTGGTATTGGACATAGGTTGCCTTTATATCATTAGGCGTACAAGGTTTAGGAATATAGGTGTTGTTACATTGAGATTTAAAACAAGTGCTCAGAGGAGTTGGAGGTTGATACAAAGTTAGCCTCTGACTCTTTGTTAGGACATTTAGAGGTGATATGTCCCGTTTTTTTACACTTGTTAC
The DNA here is from genome assembly GCF_041138505.1 of Cibotium barometz. Taxonomy (NCBI): domain Eukaryota; kingdom Viridiplantae; phylum Streptophyta; class Polypodiopsida; order Cyatheales; family Cibotiaceae; genus Cibotium; species Cibotium barometz. Next base: position 2,918,821 of record NC_141072.1, on the reverse strand, counting down.
ATTTCATCTTGTTGGGATATTTGATCCAACAATTATTTGCAAAATGACCTACCTTTTTGCAATGGGTACACCTTACTTTGCTCACTTGATGTGACAAAGCTTGTTCGATATTCAATGGAGTTGATGCATTTAAAGATTCAGCTCCTCCCTTTGGCCTCTTTTCTTCATCAAGACAAGATTGAATGACTTCTTCAAGGGTGGGATTAGGTATGTTCTTCAGGGTGGTATGACTAAGGTGGGGTACACCTTCTTGACTGCTTTTGACAAAACAGACACTGCATCATCTTCATCCATTCTCGCATTCACTGATGCATTGGGAGTATAGTTGCATAATTTGATTAAGCATTAGATACTTGAGAGTCCTCATTTCCTTAGGTATAAAGTCAATGTGTACACTTTGTCCCAAATTTGATTAAGCATTAGATACTTGAGAGTCCTCATTTCCTTAGGTACAAAGTCAATGTATACACTTTGTCCCAAATGTGGATTGATTCCATAAAATGCTAATATCTTTTACATATAAACTTATATGAGATTCCCATGTTGGACCTTAGATCTTCACATAATATAGAGAATAACTTGATTTTTTAAGAAAATGTTAAGCAATTTATCTATTTTCTTTAAATATTTCAAGGTCTTTAAAGTGTTATAATATATGCCACTTTTTGCACCCACAATAACTACCACTTAAAATGCTCAATCTTGTAGTAGATGAAAAGAGTGGCAGCTCATGAGACATTAGTAGAATGTGGTGGTTAGTCAAAATTGCAAATCCAATGGGGTTGGATTTTTAATGATCTATTTTTTAAAATTTTTCCAGCATATTAGGAGGCCTGCAAATATTAATAATATAATTAGTAAAATTATATTTTTGATGTAAATCATCTAAAACCTATAGGGACTAGTGTACTTGTGGGTCATCTAAAACAATTTGGATCACTCTAAGTATGGAAAGATCATTTTTTAATCATTTCGTCATATTTTTGATTAATAAGACTAACTTGTATCAATTTAAGTTATATTGGGTTAACTTGAGTGCATGTGTATTTTCTATTAGTTGCTTGATCTCATTTGAAGTACATTGCCTCCCCAAATTTTCTCTCCAAGCATTGTCCCAATCCAGCATAAACTGGACAAACCTAGACACCCTGATCTTGCAACAACCTTTTCATGGCAGAAAATAGGAGCAGCCTGGTCTTTTGCTTCTAGCGCACACGTCGATCAGCCCCACCATTGAGGCTGATTTCTTAGCTATAGAACCTTGAGGCTTAGGCCTTCAAAAGCCCTAAGCTTGTGTGGCTTATACTTACCCACAGTAGGCGAATGGCTATACGAAATCCAGCACTGTGCAGGACTATGCATCGGCTTGCTCAAAACGCAATGGCGCGGCTGAGAGAGAAGTAACCCTTCAATTCACTGTATGTTTCTGAGCGCCCGGTGATGTTCTTCATCTTCCTAGTTGGAATCAAGCCAAGATATGGCCTCCAGAAGAAGATGGAATGCCTCCACTGGCTGGGGGTTCATCTCCACAAGTAGTGAGATATGGATAACCTAGTCTACACCACAAAAAATATGACCTAATCTACCCAAGCTCTAGATACCATGTTGAGAGAACGTGGTGCTTATGCTAGATCAAGATACGTGGAGGAGAGAGACCCACAAAATACAAGAACACAACTTGTTTATTAAGTTGCTTATAAATACAACTTGGCCTTAGCTCACACACAAATGTCTTCTAGCTCCACCTTTAAATAGGTGAGCTAGTGCACCATAAGTCCATTCACACACACACCCTTCTCCTACCCTTTTACATGACCTTAGTCTTTTAATAGTCAAGGTCACTAACCAAACTAATGCGACCGAACCCGTAAGTCTCATGGTTAGATCAAGGAAGAGACTTGCACGTGGATCATACAGTCCAATGATTTTTTTCCTCATCAAGAGGCACAACCGTTGATTCTTTTCCTCCATAGAACAAGGGTTATTCGAGATTTACTTCAACTATCGTAACTTAACAGAATTGAGTCTCATTTTAGGGATCCATAAGTCCAGCATAACCCCATCCAATCCCATGGGGTAGCCAACTGCCCAACCATTGTAGTGATAGGATCCATTTAGAAATTTGGTTATGTTTTGCCCCGGGTACTAGGGAAAAGCGTTCCCAATCCCCCTAGCTAGCGCTTCAAGCAAACTTCAAGATAGTCGTGCACCACTTACATACCCAGTATGAAATTGCCTATTTCACAAATTCAACTATCTTTAAAACAATCTTCTAATGAAACCATAGTATCACTGATCATAATCCTCCAAAATATCTAGCTTGAATTCTAATTTCTAATCATTCCTTCATCGGTGTACCTATGGACTCATCCGTTGAGGACCAGCAAGGTCAATCAACCAGATCCATACCCGAGTTCAGAAAACAACTCTAACTCCTCATTCCATTTTCTTCCTCGATGCATGCGTGGGTATCTTCGGCGACCCAGAGCCCGAGCACCGTATGGCAAGCACCCTCTAGGCTCCTTCGCAGGTCACCTAGCGCTTCACTCATAGACTGCTTCCTTGGTCCCTCACCCACCGTTATTGGAAGCTCACCATTTAAATCGAACCGAGGCTGGTAAAGATCTCGGTCGACCTCGTTAGGCGAGATGTCCTCCATTGACTCTCCGTAAGCTATTGTAACTTTATCACTTAGGTCTCCACGACCTCATTCACAAGATGGTCAAAATACTTCCCCAGCATTCTTGACATAAAATAGTCATTTAAAAATAGGTTTCATAAATACAGTTTCTAATGAACTCTCATCTTTCCACATTGTTATCTAACGAGATCCACATCACATCACATCCATTCACATCTCATTACCTCACATTCACATCTCACCACATCCACTCACATCCACTCACATCTCATCACACCCATTCATATCCCACATTCATTTACATCTCAGCACATCCATCCTCATCTTATCACATTTCGTTCACATCCATCTACATGATATCACATTTATTCCATCCACATTACATCACATCCACATCTATCCATATCACACCACATCCATTCACATCTCATTACATTCATCCACATCCGTTCACACATGCACATCTATCACATCACATCTCATTCTGATCCATTTTCACCACATCACATCCTTTCACATATCATCACATCTCATTCACATCTTATCAGATTCACATCCACATCCATTTACATCTCATCCACATTTCCTCACATTCACATCCACATTCATTTACATCCCATCAGTTACATCACATCCACTTTTAGTACCATTTTCTACTTTCGATACCGATAGGACTTTTCGGCCTAGTTAAAGGTACTTTTTCTCGATCCCATTGAATCTACGTATCAGAGTGTTGTTGAAGGTTTAAAAAGGAAAAATAAACCTTATCAGAATTAAATAGTAAAAATTCAAAAAGAGCATTTACATATTGTATTTTGATTCCTTAAGCTTCATTAATGTGAGAACTAAATCTAAACTTCCGTTTACTCATTGGATCCACGCCCTCCCACGGATTCTACATTCTCTTTTCTGAATAAGAATTATCCAAGTTTTCTTGATGGATATTTTCATATTCTTTCCCAAATTTCTCAAGTAAAATATATTCAATATTTTTCTTTTTGAGTAAAAGATTCATGGGATTTACAAAAATCAATTCTACCCTTATTTCCCAATAAAATTAGTAATGCTCAAAATTCCACTTTTGATAAATACTCATAATTTGAATTATGCCAAAAATTCCTCTTTTACCATTTAATTACTTGGATCTCAAATATCATGGAAATTCCTCTTTTGTATAAAAATAAATTTACCAAAAATTTCTCTTTTACCATAATCAATTAATTATGCATAATTACAAAAAAAATTATTTCTCATGAATATGATGAAAATCATTCTTTTTGCATAGGATGTCCAATCCTAGAATATGGTAGGAAGTCCTCTTTTAGCATTATGCATAAAAATAAGATATGTATTATTTTTTGAAAATTTTACCATAGCTTTACTGCTATTACTGATAATTCTCAATTTTTTTCTAAAAGAATAAAAGCTTGTAATGAAAATATGATAGAAGTTCCTCTTTTATGCTTAAAATCAAACTATGAATTTTAATCATAATTTTAACCATAAAATTAAACATAACTATGATTATCCCACTAGGTTGAGCTAATTTCAACATTCCTCTTTTCCCAATTTGTTAGGATAATCCATTTCTCATTTAGAATGAATTAGAGTAGTTTTTAACGACTCATAAATAATCTAAATGAATTTACCATTATTTCAATAGCACAAAATCATGAAAATATCATTTTCTTAATCTCTAGTTTTTCAAGCCTAGAGTTTAGCTTTGAATTAAGAGACTATCATTGAGAAGCATCCTTTTTCAAGGCATTTAGCCATAAAGATGGCTATTCTTTTAGAGAGAGAGATTTACTTAAAGAAGGCATTACAAAAATAAGCATGAAGATTAACTTTTTCTTAATTAAACATTAAGACTTTAAGGGAAAGCTTGACTTGAATAAAAACAATCATTTAGAAGGCTTCTCAAGCTTGAGAGGGGTTGAGAAGAAGAAAGTTATTGAGAAAATTAGAAGAAATCGTAAAAATTGAATTTACCTCCAAGTTTGGCTTGATTCTCTAATTGCATTGAAGCCCCTGGACCAATAAATTGGTCCACCAAAAGGAGAAGAGCAACTCCAAAAGTTGTTTTAGATAGAGAGAGCTCCAAGCTCCCAAGAGAGAGAAAAATTTAAGGGATAATAGAAAATATGATTATTTTAATATAATACTGGCATGGTATAGCTCCCATATTTAATTACAAATGACTAAGGGTCTATTTATAGGTAAGGGAGGCTAGTAACAAAGTCCAACTGGGTTCTAGAATTTTCCAAGTTCAGTTTGACTCAATTTGGACAAGATTTGGACCAATTTGGCTCCCTTTTTGATTTGGTCCAGGAGAGAGAAGAGATAAAAATATCATAATTTTTTTGAATCAAAAACCCTTCCATACATGTGAAAGAGGCACCTACCTCAAGAGTCTCCCTTTCCTTTCCAAGGTGTCAAAAATGCATCATTATTCTAAAATATCTTATTTTTCTAGTAATATCTCATAATTTTTAACTAATAAACCTTGTACTCAGTCAACTCTTCATCTTATGTGAGTATTTACTCATTTTTGGGCATTTTCTTTTATTCTCTTGGATTTATCTTATCCCAACACTTGGATTAATCCAGTTGGCCCATTGGAACCTTAATTGGACCATAATCCAAAAATTTTTGAAATTGTAGATCCTTAGGCTAAGGTCCCTTATACCATTTTCAATTAATTCCTAATACATATTGGAAAGTTCATTTTGAACTTCTGTATCAAAGGAATCCATTTTAGACACTAGGAGGATTTTTATATCCAAAGATATCTCAATTTTGGATTTTCTCTCTCTAGGCCAAAACAGGGTAAAACAAGATCTTTCTTTTATTTTAGAGGGGAATAATTACAAGAACAGAAAGGGAGGTTCTTACACCTTTACACCTCAAACGCTAGAGGGAGGAATCTTACATCCTACCCCACTTAAAAAACGCGAGATGTCCTCATCTCGCAGGTGGAGTAGAATCTCTTTCATTTTTTTCCTCTTCAATCACTTCCAGCGTTACTGCCTTCTTGGAAGTGGACGTATGATTTGGGAACATCACTCTTTGACTTCCCCTATTGTGAGGTGGAGGTCTTGCATTACTTTGGATTGAAATTGAGGGTTGGTTAGAGGGTCTACCTCTGGGATTCCCCTAATTTTGCCAAAAAGGAACTTGATTACTCTGGAAGGAAGGAGCTGGAGTCTGGAATCTTGGTCCTTGACTTCCCTGCCCTGCAATCCTTGATCCAAAAGGAGTTGGGCAATCCATACTATGATGTCCAAATCCTTGACAATCACACCACTTACACACCCAATATGAAGTTGCCTGTTTCATAGATTCATCTATCTTTAAAACAATATGAAGTTGCATGTTTCACAGATTCAGCTATCTTTAAAATAATCTTCTAATGAAACCATAGTATCACTGATTGTAATCCTCCAAAATATCTAGCTTGAATTCTAATTTCTAATCATTCCTTCATCGGTGTACCTATGGCATCATTGGCAACCAGAACCCTCACCACCTGTTCACTTAGGGATCTTTTCAATAGTCCCTAGCTCATAGTACTCGGAAATATAATCACTTAGGGATCTTTTCAATAGTTCCTAGCTCATAGTACTCGGAAATATAATCACATATAAGAAAAATCCATATGGACTCTTTGTTTAAGATCAGCAAGATCAACCAACAGATCCATATAAAAGAGTCATAGACTCATCTGTTGAGGACCACCAAGGTCAATCAACCAGATCCATACCCGAGTTAAGAAAACAACTCTAACTCCTTATTCCATTTTCTTCCTCGAGGCATGCGTGGGTATCTTTGGTGACCCAGAGCCTGAGCACCATATGGCTAGCACCCTCTAGGCTCCTTTGCAGGTCACCTAGCGCTTCACTCATAGGCCGCTTCCTTGGTCCCTTATCCACTGCACCGAAAGCTCACCATTTAAATTGAACCGAGGCTGTCGGCTGACCTTGCTACGCGAGATATCCTCCATTGACTCTCTTAGGTCTCCACGACCTCATTCACAAGATGGTCAAAATGCTTCCCCAGCATTCTTGACATAAAACAATCATTTAAAAACAGGTTTCATAAATATAGTTTCTAACGAACTCTCATCTTTCCACATTGTTTCACATCATTTCTTGTTATTCCACATTCTTCTACATCAATTCACATTGCTTATTTCACATCTAGTCATACGCATTCCCATCGTCCTTCATCCATTCTCATCCAATCACATCATATTATGTCTCATCACATCTATCCACATCTATCCTCATCACATCACGTCACAACATATCCACATCACATCTCATCCATTGATATCACATCACATCCATCTACATTCATTGAGATCCACATCACATCCACATATCATCACATCACGTTCACATCTATTTACATCACTTCACATTCATTCACATCTACCCAAGTCCACATCACATCACATCTCATCTATCCACATCATATCTCATCCATTCATATCTAACCAAATCCACATCACATCACATCTCATCTATTCACATCATATCTCATCCATTCATATCATCTAACCAGATCCACATCACATCACATCTCATCTATTCACATCATATTTCATCCGTTCATATCTAACCAGATCCACAGGACTTGATGTTGCACTAAAACAACATTAGAGACAAGCACTAAAACAACATTAGAGACAAGCACACAAGAAAAAAGCCAAAGGTCACTTCAAATTACATAAGCATGTCATGAAAGTCATGCAAAAATACTAGTAAAGAGGTTTCACCTCTTTTGGGGGGTTTGAGGGATTCTGCAAAACAAGAATCTCCACTGTAAAAACTACAGACTTACATGTTCATCATACAATCCCCAAAACATTCTCTCTCTCACTATGTCCCTCTCTCTATCTCTCTCTATCTCTCTCCATCTCTCTCTCACCTAGCATCCAATCTCTCTCTCTCTATCGCTCTCACACATGCTCTCTCTCTCTCCCTCTAGCTGTCTTTCTGCCTGCTCGAAAGAGCCCACATCGGCATGGGCTATTTTGAGCAGGTAGAGAGAGAGAAGAGAGAGAGAGAGAGAGAGAGAGAGAGAGAGAGAGAGAGAGAGAGAGAGAGAGAGAGAGGAACGCAACTCCATGCTCGAAAGAATTTGCGTTGGGGTGCCCATTTTGGGGTGGCCATGGGTGATGGACCAAGTCACCAAGTGCTGGCTGTGTGTGTAATGAATGGAAGGTGGGGCTTCAACTTTAATGGGATGTAGAAAACAAAGCAAAGTGAGGAGATATTGAGAGTGCCATGAGGGAACTGATGGAAGGACCCAACGCCAAAGAGATGAGAGGACGAGCAATCAAACTCAAAGACTCAGCCAGAAATGCTATGGTCAAGAGTGCTAGTTGGAACCTCTGCCTCTCTCCCTCGCTCTTAATCTCTTTCTCTCTCCCTCACTCTCTCTACTACCAGCTCGAAAGAGCTAGCGCCGGCACAGGCTATTTCGAGCAAGCAGAGAGAGAGAGAGAGAGAGAGAGAGAGAGAGAGAGAGAGAGAGAGAGAGAGAGAGAGAGAGAGAGAGAGAGAGAGAGAGAGAGAGAGAGAGAGAGAGAGAGAGAGAGAGAGGGATGGAACTCCACGCTCAAAAGCATTTACGCTAGGGTGCCCATTTTGGGGTGGCCATGGGTGATGGGACAAGTCACCAATTGCTGGCTGGTGTGTAATGAATGGAAGGTGGGGCTTCAACTTCAACAGGATGCAGATATCCATTAGTGCTATGAGGGAACTGATAGAAGGACCCAACACCAAAGAGATGAGAGGACGGCGATCAAGCTCAAAGATTCAGTTAGAAATGCTGTGGTCAAGAGTGCCAGTTTAAACCTCTCTCTCTCCCCCCTCTCAATCTCTCTCTCTCCCTCTCTCTCTCTCTCTCCGCTGCCAGCTCAAAAGTACCCGTGTGCCGGCACGGGCTGTTTCGAGCAGAGAGAGAGAGAGAGAGAGAGAGAGAGAGAGAGAGAGAGAGAGAGAGAGAGAGAGAGAGAGAGAGAGAGAGAGAGAGAGAGAGAGAGAGAGAGAGAGAGAGAGAGAGAGAGAGAGAGAGGGATGGAACTCCATGCTCGAAAGCATTTGCGTTGGGGTGTCCATTTTGGGGTGGCCATGCGTGATGGACCAAGTCACCAACTGCTTGGCTGGTGTGTAATGAATGGAAAGTTGGGCTTCAACTTTAACGAGATGCAAACAACAAGCAAAGTGAGGAGATATTGAGAGTGCCATGAGGGAACTGATGGAAGGACCCAACGCCAAAGAGATGAGAGGACGGGAAATCAAGCTCAAAGACTCAGCTAGAAATGCTATGGTTAAGAGTGCCAGTTGGAACCTCCATTCGGGTGCCCCTGACCATTCAAATTCCTTTTAAAATATATTTTTGACCCAAAAAAAAATCCATTTAAATTGTAAATTTTCATTGGATTTGAGAGTTGTTGGGCGGAATTAGAAATTTCGTGAATGATGGGATTCTCAAGAAAAATTAAGAATTTTTTAGAAATTATTTTTCTAAAAATTGGTATTTTTAAAATATCAATGGTATTTTGGTAAAATTATTTGCTAAATTTTTTTTGAAAATATAGGTTTGGAATGCCATAAGATAGGTTTGGTGGAATTCAAAATTATCATATTTTGAGGCCCTATAAAATTAGGAAAAATTAGAAAGAAATCATGATAATTCTTTTTTCTCGAGAATTTCATATTTTCGAGGGTTATTTAATGTTGAAGTACGTTTTCTCGTGTGAAATTAGATAGATGCGGGTTATTCGCATATTATTAATACGATTATACCTCCTATTAGTAGATATTTTTGTTTGAATTATTTCTGAACGATGTTTTCATGATTTTTTACCATTGTTTAGCCATTCTTTTTGGACATGTTCCATACTTTTGATGGCTATAATTTGCATTCAAAGTGTCTTACCTTTGACACTTGTACATGATAATTTATTTTACACTTTTTTAAGTGTGGTCTATGCTTAATTTCCTAAGCCTAAGATAAATTCTATCGTGGGTTAGTTGATTGGTTTGTTTTGGTGGATTTTATTGGATGTTTTCCAACTTTTATATGGACTCATCAGGTTCTGCCTCTAGATCACTTGTATCTAGGGGTTTTTTAATGAGTGTTACACACATGTGTTTCACTTGCTTACTCAGATAATATTATGTACTTTGAAGGTAGCATTTGCCTTCGTTTTTTGCACTTAATTTTGGAGTATATTGCTTGTACTTTTGTACATATTCCAACTTGGATACCTAGTTGATTATGTATCTAGGTGAGTTATTTTACTACCCTAGCTTTAGTGTGTTTATTGGGTAATTATCATCATTAGAAAGGTGCCAATAATTTAAAATTCTTTTCTAATAATGTACTCAAAAAGAGTTATTCCTTGATGTGGTCTCAGGAATATAGAGATAGGTTTTAGTATGTGAAAGTCTAGGATAAGGCCATCTTATTCCTTTTATATAGGATTTTATTCATATTTCCTAGACGGCATACTAGGGAGTTTCAAATTGGTAAGGTATGTATGGGTGGTATCATGGTGGTATGGGACGCTAGCAATCCCTCACATATATTATCTTATGGGATAATTTGGGCTTAAGATTATTGCTTTGCTTACATCACTTAGCATGTTAACCTCAACATTCAAAGATAATCTCATTTTTTGAATTCATTTAAAGTTATTGTGTGGGCATTCTCTAGATAAACTTCTTTTATCTATAGCATGCATGTATTAATGAGTGTAATCTCGTCAGCATTTTCACTTGTTGAAATCTCTTTCTTTAGAGTTCAACGAGTTTATCTTATTGTGTTTAGATTAAGGAAATTTTAATTTTTCCTTTGTTGGCATTTCTTTCTCTAGTTCCGTACTTTAGGTGATTTATATAGTCAACCTGATGGTTTACGGATGGACATATGTGACTCATCGAGACGATGACTCTCTATGTTGATATGGGTAACTCGGGATGACGATAGTTCCATGAGCAGATGTGGGGTACATCGGGCCGCCGATGGATACTTGGTTCCTGCTATTATAATGCCATGTTTTCCTACTTTATTCCGAATGGTTTACAATGAGGAAACTACTTTGAGTATGAGTTCCTTTGATCATCCGTAGTCTAATGGGCAAATAGAGCATATGAATCAAATTGTAGAGGGTATGCTTCGTGCATATGTCTCTGGAAAAGCATCAAATTGGGAAAAATATCTTCCAATGATGTAATTTGCCTATAATAGTTTTAAATATACGGCTATTGGTTTTAGTCCGTTATGTATGGGTATCAACCCAGGGCACCTATTGATGTCAGTCTTAAGGACATCGAGCTTGATGCATCGAGGGGATTCTTGCGTGATGTGCAGGAAATGCTGACCGAAGCTCGGGATTCTATCAGGAGTGCTCAGGATAGGACACAGTTTTATGCTGATAGGGGACACTCAACTTGGTCTTTTGAACTAGGAGCGTTGGTTTATTTAAAAGTTCCTAAATATTCTCAGACTTTGTCAACAAGAAAATGCTTGAATTTATCTCCTAGATATTGTGGTCCATTTTGAGTTATACATCGGATTGGCACAGTTGCGTATGAACTTAAACTACCTCCACATGTTAGAGTTCATCCAGTCTTTCATATCAATAGATTGAAAGGGAAACTGGGAGGTGAGGATAACATAGTTACTCCTTAAGAACTCGTTGATGTCGAAGAATTATCCTATGTTTCACATAAACCTGATAAGGTACTTGAATTCAGGGAAAGAAACTTTGTAGTTGACAAATTTTTGAAGTTAAAATTAGGTGGAAAGATAGGGAAATAGAGGATTTGACTTGGGATTCGGTTGAGATTGTTCAGTGCAGTTCTCCTTCTTTTCATTGCAAGAGTACAATGTTTTGAGAGAGGGGAAGTATGTTATATGCACATTATGCGTGCATATACTAGGGGGCTAACCCACATTAGGCTTGTGAGCATGGGAGCATGAGAACAAGCTCTAGTGGAGCATGGGTTAGGACTAACCTTAAGGGTTAAGGTTAGGGTCAGGCATCCAAGGGTCACACATGGGAAATGGAGAGTCAAGAGTCACTTGAGGGCCCTCCTATATAATAATAGGGGCATGGGGCACACTGAAGGGAGGTGAAGGCTATGTTATCTTGGAGGCTTAGGCTATGGTCTCTTAATATTATCTTGAGGCTAGGTTATGTTATGTTCTCTTGTGTAGAGGATCATAACTACTCACCTACCATTTCACACTATAGCTATTGGATTGGAGTTATATCTCTTGATGGTATGGGACATCAAGGTAAAGGTATGATGTATTTCACTATAATTCATGTGTGCATCCCTTGGGTAGTCAAGTGGATGAGTTTATGCCTGATTTATGCACGTTTATGCATAACAATTATCTAGAGAGATCTTAGGGTTTTAACACTGTCATCCACAACTAGCAACATATCAACCATAATCTCACCAACCATGCAAGTGGTATAAGTGCGGAAGATATCACATAGGTAGGTCATCAATGTCCACAGCACCAGTTGAGCTTAATATCTCAACAAGCTCTTTGGGGTCTATCTACTCCTCCCATGTTTGAGGAGTGGATGGTAGTATCTTCTCTTCATCAGATGAGGAAGATAACACATTTGTAGTTGTCCCCTCATTGGATCCACTTTTTATGGTAACATGGCTATCTCCCTTGTGGATCTTTGTGGCCTTTTTCTTTTGGATGCACCTAGTTGTTCGTGCTTGCTCAAGAAACTCCTTAGAAGATAAGATCCTTGCTTTTCCTTGGGTTCCCTACTTATGTGAAGTAGAAGCTTCAATAGTAGGCAGCAATATGAGCCGTGTGGCTCTCATCCTGCTTTGCGTTCTATGAGACTGCGTTGAGACGCACTATGTAGATGAAGACATCCCGCAAGCTCAATAAGTTGAAGCCATCCTGCATGATCAATAAGTTAATGTTGGTGCTTGGTTTAGCTTTATTTCCTTTTCCAAGTACACTAGTTCTTAACGGGAAATCCTTATACATGTGATCTATCTCACAACCTGTGCATAAGGGACTCAAAGCAGGGGTACTCGCCATCCCTTTCTTGATCAAACATTCAACAACTCGATAAGTTCTAGCACAATGATAGCATTGCATATGTGGTCATTAAACATATTGTTCAAGTCTTGCCCCCACGGTCTTGTGGTGGCAGCTGTTAGGTATACAGGGTACATGTGCTCTCCCTCCATCACATAATGACTCAAGATTCATGGGGGTGGATTGTTTGGCTTGGGAGCTCAAAGTCGATGTTGTTAGTCACCTCTCCCCCTCTTCACCTTCTTCTAAAATTTCAGTCAAGGTTAACTGGTGAACTGGGGTCACTCAAGGTAACTAAGGTTGTGGTGGAAGGACTATAGGTAGCAAGGATACTTTGGGTACCTTGAGGATCCCTCTTTCTAGGCCACTTCATGGTGGCTAGGTTAAGGTGCATTATATGTTTTGTTGGTGCTGGCAAGGTCAGTTTGGGTTGCCTTGGATTACGCGGCAAGGCCTACCAGTAGAGGTCTGGCTTGAGCATCTCTTTGGTGGTAGTAGTTTGATGTTTTGTGATTGCCCCATCTTTAACAATAATTGTAGTAGAGAGTTGGTCTGGGTCTCAAATGATGAGGACACTCTGTACTAGTGTGGTTTGATTGGCAAATCAAGCGCACCACACACTAGTTCTCTCTTAGGATAAAGATGAGGTTGTCCAACCTGGTCGTAGCCTTGACCTATTCTCCATTGTTGGGTCATTTGTTGCATCATTACAACTTCTCACTTCTCTACCTGTTTGTCCCTAAGAGGATTCCTTTCCTTTCCCTTTAGATTGTATGCTTGTGGTTTTAAAGCAAGCTTCAAAAGTTCCCTCATACAATTCTCAAGAACGAGTTCCCTTATCGTCTTCAAAATCCATGGCGCTGCTACTACAACATTGCTCAAAAAGGCTATGTCCAAGAGAATATAGGGAATTATGCAAGGCTACATCTTCAAGTCCCTCACCGATCCGTAATTACAATGCAAGTGAATATATCTTACCTAGTTGATATAGTCCCTCACCGATCAGTAATTACAATGCAAGTGAATATATCTTACCTAGTTGATATAGTCCCTCACCGATTAGTAATTACAATGCAAGTGAATATATCTTACCTAGTTGATATAGTCTCGGATGAATTCTCCCTCCTTCTACTTCACATTATGCAACTCCATCGAGTTCCCTGTCTTGAATATCCTACTTTAAAAGCCTCTTTTAAGGCATCAAAGGTAGCCTTGTCTTCTGTTTTTAGAGATTGGAACCACTATCCCACTTTTCCATCGAGGATGAGGTAAAAGGCACTCACCCTCGATAGAAAAGTGGGATAGTGGTTCCAATGATCTTCCACATGGCCAAGAGGATGCCCATTTTATGAGCAACCAAGAACAAGCTAAGCCCTGCCTCGAGCAAGTGTGAAAGGAAAACTGTGCATGTCACCGCATTATTGTTCTTCACACTTCTGTATTATTAGATAGTCAAAGAAGCATTAAAAGAGACATTCCCACAAGTGAAAGTGCTGCACAAGTGAATTTTGAACCAAATTCCAAAAGAAAGCTTTTAATATTTTTTACACTCTTTAAAGCAGATTTTATCTTTGCGGTCTTTTTTGTCCCAATCTTCTCACACATGAACATTGTTAGATTGTCTATGCACCCTAAGCAAAGAAAAAGACACTTGCCAGGAAAGAATCAACCAAGGAAAGAACATAGGGAGGTATTATGTTATAGCATGTTTACCAAAATTCGATAATTATATTTTTGCCTACAAAAAGAAGCACCCATTCTGCTTTACATACAATAAAGCTGCAACCCTAGAAAGCAAACAATACCAACCAAAACTTGCAGACACTCCCCATGTGCCGTGCCCAAGTAGAAGAAAACTATGGAGGCATAGGGTTATATGGCATCTCCTAATCTAGTCAGAGCTTGCAATCAAGGGACAATATCTCATGGCATACTGAGGTTTGCATGGTAACAACAACTGAAAAGTGCCTGGAAGAACTCTACCTTTGTCAAGGCTGCTTGTGGTGCATGAATTCATGGATAGATGCATCTAGATTCAAAACCTACAAGTAAACATAATACATGTGTTTGCAGGGGGAGGTACGCCTCATGTTTTGCCCCTCTTCTGAAAATCAGGACATGAGCAAGCTGGAAGCTCTACTAGTGTCACCACATAATGCACCCTAGCAGGAGTTGCTCTCTTGAATGATTAATTAATGTACCACATCATTGCTTTGTTTCTTCGAGCAGGCCGTGACCTTGGACTTGGCATCCACCCTATGAATAGCCCACAATGTCCTTGCTATTGCTCTCTCCTTGATAATGGTTTACTGGGCTTTTTGGCACATTCACACTTGTTCTCTATCTTTTGTTCATCGTGCATGTCACATACTCCGGCCTATGGCTATCATTGTCAAGCACTACTCTCGGTGTTGACAAAGTAGGCCATTTACGCCGCACACTGACCTCTGCTCTTTCATAGCCTTCTCACCTTGAATACCAGCTTCATCCATTACAACATGTGTCAAGTCATTCAACCTATTTGTAGAGGATGACCCTACTTGTCTCATGAGAAATTTATCCTTGATCTCTTGCAATCCAGGTCCACTTCTTGTGTACCCTCCCACCAAGTGAGCATTACTATGGGCAGTCTGAAGCACAACCATTGCAAGATCCATTGTAGTTGCTTCATACAATCTTGTTCCTGAGTCAAAAACCATGAACTTTAATGTATTTCTCAGACCTCCCACCAAGAAATCCATGTTTCAAGTGATGCCAATTTGCTCTCAACAGCATGTCCCTTCCTCCACCATTATTGCAAGGCATATTTACAATTTCTAGCTGCCACTTCTAAACAAGCATTTCTCCATTTTCTACATAACATCTTGTGCTCTTCATAGAAAGGTGACCTAATACAGCATTTTGTGTGGGCCACCATGCTTTTCTCCCAATGAAACACACATGAGAGTCTCTGTTTGGACAAGGTCTCCCTCCAAAATACAGAGAGCAGACAACAATCTAATTTTGCACTTGCCTCATCCTCAAAACTCAAGCTTGTCAAAACCATAATTTTGCACCACTTCGTTCAACATCTTCAAGAAATCTATTTGGGAAAATATTTCCTCAACTTTGAATTCACAGGTGGCAATGGTTAGCAACTCTTGCAGAAAAGGATCGTAAACATGAGCAACCATAGTGGACCAACCAGCAACCCTGTGAACGTGGTCAAAGTGCACCCACATATCTTTCAAGTTTCCACCTGGTCTCATTCTATTGACCAAGTCCACCCCACTTCCTGGGCCAAAGGGTTGACATTTTGAAGACATGGGGCTGTACATCTTTTCCTAGCTGTCCTCGAAATAGGAATACTATGAATAAAGGGATACTTAAGTTTTTGTTTCAACTCCAGGATTGCTTTGAGACCCTTATAGCCAAGCATTGAACCTCCTTTAGCTCCCTGAACACAATGCTCAATTTGCTTCTTATTTGACAATGGAGTAGCCACACTAAGAAATTCATTCAACTTTTTGTTCCCAAAACCATCTTTGTGTGACTGACCTCCCTCCATCAAAAGCTCCAATACCATGTCTTGGGCAACCGCTACCTCAATCTGCTTCGGAGTTGATAGAGGAGAGGCCATAGTCTTCAAGCGCACCTCTTCCTCTGCAATCTTCTGCTTCACACGACTCACTCCTTCTGCACAAGGTTGGTTGTGAAATCCCATATAAATTGCACACCTGGTATATATTTCTTGATCTCTAGGTATACACTAATATATCACAGTTGGACATTGTTGCACACATGTTGGAGGGAACTTACAATGACGACGGAGAAGAGATCCATTTCCAATAGTAACTTCCTTCACCAGTAGGAGGAGCCTTCCTCAATTTACCAACCCAATGTGTTTTGTTTACATTGGAATAATATAGTATATGAGGGCAACCCACATTGTAGCATTGCAAATGACCAACACAATGGCTCAGTCGCACAATGCTTAGAAAACAATCACATCTGCATGTAACATACTCTGCCCAAACATGACCATCATATATGTGCTCCATTCCAGCCATTGGGGAAGACATTTTGGTAGGAGGCAACTCAAATGCGATGTATTTATCATATGTATTTAACTAGCAACTCATCACAATAGCAACTATTTTTGTTGCAATTTGGTATGTAACATCATGAAGGCTGCTGACTTTTGGTTGAATTTGAAGAAGATCAAATACACTCTGTGTAGATGAAGAAGGTCACCCTCCAGAACCTTGTCATTGAGAGGCTCATCTGCATCAATAACCACAACTTTGTCGGGCTCTGCAACCTATTGAAGCTTCACTTTATAGAAGGGTGTACTCTCTACATCTAGAGCAAAGCCTTCATCATTGTTTAAAAGCACCTACATCGCAATTTTCACCCCCTCACCACCCAATGAAGCAGGATACAGGGCAAAAGCCATGCCTCCAATATCAAAGTGTTCTTGAATCTTAGAACTTGCAATCTCATTGAGTCTTATGGATTAAGGTATGATAAGTTTTGAACCAATAAGGTCCAAATATAGTGATAGATCATGACATATTTGCCAATAGATGAGAATGCAATAACAACTTTAGCTTGAGGAATATGAAGCACACAATGAGCTAATGACGGTTTGCCTTGGGATTTATTGTTTGTAAACCTTATAAAACTTTCCTGTATAATGGTTGTATTTTTGAAAGATTTTTTATTTTTTTTGTAATATTTTTTGATGAGTATGCCTATCAAGCAATCAACACCAACATTTAATGTATGCATAAAGAATAATAGGTAGTATACCATCTCAATATATCATTCACAATTGCCCAGGATCTCCGACCACGTGAACAACAATGACGGTCACTCAAGTTTAGGTGAAGTTAGATGAGATGAACTAATAGTAGGCACCGCTTGGGGTGATGGCCACTTGAATTTTTGATGCCATGTCGCACTTGGATGCTGTCAAAACCTAGCACTATCACTTTAACCCTAGCACTATCACTAGGGAGCCTCTATCTCAATCAAGCCTCTATCTCAATCAAGCATTATCTCTTGGTGGGAGCGTCGACTCATCTGTCTTTGCTCGTCCTCTGTCTTGCTTCCTCCGCCAATCCACCTTTGCATTCACGGGTCTCTGCCTCTGCCCTTCTCCTTTGTCGGTACTGGGTAAGTGTTCTCTCTCTCTCTCTGTTTTTAAATTGTTGTTGTGTTCTCTCCCTCTGTCTCTCTCTCTGCCTGCTCAAACCAGCCCACGCGGTGTGGGCTCTTTCAAGTTGGCACAGAGAGAGAGAGAGAGAGAGAGAGAGAGAGAGAGAGAGAGAGAGAGAGAGAGAGAGAGAGAGAGAGAGAGACCACATGCCAATCACCAACCCCACATTTTCCAGTAATTTAAAATAACCTTTGTCTAATTTTTCACTAATTTTTAAAAATTTTAAAAAAATTTAATTTACCTCAAACGGTCAAAAAATTTCGGAATCCCAAACAGTTTTCACTGAATATGGAAAGCCAACAGTTTTTCGAGAAAATGAAAAGATAAAAAAATCGGAATGTGAAAGGTCAAAAGTTTCCAGAATCCGAAAGGTCAAAAGATTTTCTGGAATGTGGAAAGCCAAAAGGTTTCCCAGGAATGCGCAAAGCCAAGAGTTTTCAAGAAAATAAATCGAAAAAATTTCAGAGAAATTTTATCTCAAATTTCATACTTTCTCCTTTTTTTTTCAAGCTTTTTCACAAGCTTTGAAAAGCTTTTTTGGAATTAAAAAAACTATTTTTAATATATTTTAAAAGCTAAAATTTTAAAGCTTTTAACTAAGGTTTTTTTTTAAAACTTTAAAAAACATTTTTTTTGGGGGGGGTGGCGATTTTCGCCCAGTGCACAGCACCCCCCCTCGGTGTTGCGATGTGAGAGATATGGAGAGAGAGGAGCCGTCTCCTCTCTCCTCTCTTCCAATCTCCTCAAATACCATTCTTCTCACTCCCTCCTTGTCTGTTAACAGAGAGATTAATACTTGATTAACTTTTGATTAATCATAATTAAAGTTAATTATGATTAAAAATTAATCCCTATTAAGAGGAGTTCACATGACGCAGGAGAGGAAAAAAGAAGGAAAAATTAGAATTGAGAGGCGAAGAGGGTCCCACGCACATGGAAGAGCATTCCATGCATCAACATGCTGTCCCCTACTGCATTTCAGCAGAAAATCGAGAGAGATTTGATAGCATACCCGCGGAAAAACTCGCAAAAACGTATGAAAAATACATTTTTAACCATAAAAATGCTCAATTTTTTTAAAAAAAATTAGAAAACAATTTCTAAAAATTCTAGAAATTTAGGGAATCCATTCTACCAAAAATATCCATAGTAAAATATGTGGTATTTTTGTAAAAATTTCCATTAATGCTTATTTTAAACCACAAAAAATAAGAAAAAATAGCATTAAACTCACGAAATTTCCCCGCAACATTGATTCGTCCATTGAATAGTAGTAAGACGCATTCCAACTACCATATCGATGATCCATGTGCAAATCATCAACATAAATCAATAAAATAATATTTTAATTTAGTAAATATTAAAATTTACTTCAAAAAATACCGAAGAATTACAATAAGAAAGAAAAAATAACAACAATTAACTAGAGATTGCTCTGATACCACCGTAAGATCTCTCTAGATAATTGTTATGCATAAACATGCAGGCATAAACTCATCCACTCGACCACCCCCGCGCCCAAGGGATGCACACATGAATTATAATGAAATACATCATACCTTTACCTTGATGTCCCCTACCATCAAGAGATATAACTTCAATCCAATAGCATGTAGCTATTGTGTGAAATGGTAGGTGAGTAGTTATGATCCTCTACACAAGAGAACATAACATAACCTAGCCTCAAGATAATATCAAGAGACCATAGCCTAAGCCTCCAAGATAACATAGCCTTGGCCTCCCTTGAGTGTGCCCCATGCCCCTATTATATAGGAGGGCCCTCATGTCTCTTAACTCTCCATTTCCCATGTGTGACCCTTAGAGGCTTAACCTTAACCCTTAAGGTTAGTCCTAACCCATGCTCCACTAGAGCTTGTTCTCATGCTCCCATGCTCACAAGCCTAATGTGGGTTAGTCTCCTAGTATATGCACACATAATGTGTATATAACAAACATGCTATGTGACAGGAGTGTTAGAGTTATGGCATGGTTATAGTGCTAGCTCATATAGTCGAGTTCACACTACAGGCCGATTGTATGTTATTATAGGAGTGTACTTTCCCTCTATAGCATATACTCTTATATTTTTAGCTATATGGTAATAGAGAAGAGAAGAAGATAGAAGAAAATTCAGCCATCTATCTCTTTCTTGTGTCTTTCTCTCTCTTGTGTATGTGTGTGTTTGCTTGTTGCAAAAACAAGGAACTCAAGCTCTCCATGTCCCCTGGATTCTCTTTATGGTATCAGAACTCTGGTTTGTGTGAGAGCTAAGGAGGCAAGCAAGAGGTAAGAACAAAGCAAGCAAGGAAGCGGTACAAGGGTAAGGGCATTATCATCTCTTCTCCTTCTTGGTTAGGTACAACACCACTTGGGTAGCTCCGGGAGCTACACATCTTCCCCTTCTTGGCTAGGTACAACACCCCTTGGGTAGCTCTAGGAGCCAAACATCTTTGATGAAGGAGCTCTCTTTGTAGGCTTGGAGGTGCCTGTAAATTTTGCAGTACTTGGTACCACACGTTTGCGGCTAGAAGGTCTCCGTTTGTTCACTGCAAGGTATTTTTGAGAAGTTGTGGTTGAGAATTGGCTTTGGTCGAAATTTGGTTTTGCGGTGCACCATTGCATTTTGGGAGTGTAGACAATGTTTGCACATGTATTTCTTGTAAGATTCCTCTCTCTAGCTTTTGAGGTGTAAAGGTGTAAGAACCTCCCCTTTTGTTCTTGTAATTATTCCCCTCTCTAAAATAGAAGAAAGATCTTGTTTTACCTTGTTTTGGCCTAGAGAGAGAAAATATCTAGAGAAAGATAATCCAAAATTGAGATATCTTTGGATATAAAAATCCCCCTAGTGTCGAAAGTGGATTCCGAAACAAAAGTTCAAAATGAACTTTCCAATGTGCATTAGGAACTAATTGAAAATGGTATAAGGGACCTTAGCCTAAGGGTCTACATTTTCATAAACTTTTGGATTATGGTCCAATTAAGGTTCCAATGGGCCAGTTGGATTAATCCAAGTGTTGGGATGAGATAAATCCAAAAGAATAAAAGAAAATACCCAAAAATGAATAAATTTTCGCATAAGATGAAGAGTTGATTGAGTATAAGGTTTATTAGTTAAAAATTATGAGATATTAGTAAAAAAATGAGATATTTTAGAATAATGATGCATTTTTGACACCTTGGTAAGAAAAGGGGGACTCTTGAGGTAGGCTCCTATTTCACATGTGTGGAAGGATTTTTACTTCAAAAAAATTGTGATATTTTTATCTCTCCTCTCTCTTGGATCAAACCAAATAAAAAAGGGAGCCAAACTGGTCCAAATCTTGTCCAAATTGAGTCAAACTAAACCTAGAAAATTCTAGAACCCTGTTGGACTTGGTTAGTGGCCTCCCTCACCTATAATATTAGAGCTATAATATGCCAGTATTATATTAAAATAATCATATTTTCTATTATCCCTTAAATTTTTCTCTCTCTTGGGAGCTTGGAGCTCTCTCTCTCTCTACAACAACTCTTGGAGTTGCTCTTCTCCTCTTGGTAGACCAATTGATTAGTCAGGGGCTTCACCTGCTAATAGAGAATCAAGCCAAACTTGGAGAGGTAAAATCAAATTTTATAGTTTTTTCTAATTTATCTCAATGACTTTCTTCTTCCCAACCCCTCTCAAGCTTGAGAAGTTTTCTAAATGAATGTTTTAATTCAAATCAAGCTTTCCCTTAAAGTCTTAATGCTTAATTAAGAGAAAGTTATTCTTTATGTTTATTTATAATGCTTTCTTTAAATAAATCTCTCTCTATAAAAGAATAACCATCTTTAGGGCTAAATCCCTTCAAAAAGGATGCTTCTCAATGATAGTCTCTTAATTCAAAGCTAAACTCTAGGCTTGATAAGCTAGAGATTAAGAAAATTATATTTTTATGATTTTGTGTTAACAAAATAATGGTTATTTCTTTTAGATTATTTATAAGTAATTAAAAACTACTTTGATTGATTCTAAATGAGAAATAGATTATCCTATCAATTTGGGAAAAGAGAAATAATGGAATGAGCTTAATCTAGTGGGATAATCATAATTAAGTTTATGATTATAGTTAAAATTATGATTTACACTCACAGTTTGATTTTAAGCATAAAAGAGGAGCTACTATCATATTTTCATTACAAGCTTTTATTCTTTAGAAAATAATATTTGAGAATTATCAGTAATAGCAGAGCGAAGCTATGGTAAAATTTTTAAAAAATAATACATATCTTATTTTTATGCATAATGCTAAAAGAGGACTTCCTACCATATTCTAGGATTGGACATCCTATGCAAAAAGAATGATTTTCATCATATTCATGAGAAATAATTTTTTTGTAATTATGTATAATTATTTGATTATAGTAAAGAGTAAATTTTGGTAACTTTATTTTTATACAAAAGAGGAATTCCCATGATATTTAAGATCCAAGTAATTAAATGGTAAAAGAGGAATTTTGGTAAATTTATTTTTATGCAAAAAGAGGAATTCCCATGATATTTGAGATCCAAGTAATTAAATGGTAAAAGAGAAATTTTTGGTAAATTTATTTTTATGCAAAAAGAGGAATTCCCATGATATTTGAGATCCAAGTAATTAAATGGTAAAAGAGGAATTTTTGGTAAATTTATTTTCATGCAAAAAGAGAAATTCTTATGATATTTGAGATCTAAGTAATTAAATGGTAAAAGAGAGATTTTCGGCATAATTCAAATTATGAGTATTTATCAAAAGTGAAATTTTGAGCATTATTAATTTTATTGGGAAATATGGGTAGAATTGATTTTTGTAAATCCCATGAATCTTTTACTCAAAAGAAGAATATTGAATATATTTCACTTGAGAAATTTGAGAAAGAATATGAAAATATCCATTGAGAAAAAGTACCTTTAACTAGGCCAAGCAATTGGCAGAAACTTAGAAAAGTCCTATCAGTATTAAAAGTTAAAAACAGTACTAAATGTGAATGTGATGTGATAAGATGTGAATGAAAAAAACTCTTAATTTTCATAAATCTCACTAATTTGATTATTATTATTTTTGCATTAGAAAAGTGATTAGTAAAGAGAAAGAGTGTTAAAATCCAAAAATTAGATGTTTTAGTGGTTTTTAGGTTAATATGCAAGCTTAGAAAAGGAGATTAGGAGTGCATAAAGTGTATATTGATGCATTATTTCACCAAATCAACACATAAAACTCACAAAATTAAGTATTCTAGCTCTCTTTTGCATAAGAGAAGAGCCCATTATTAGGATCTTAGTTGATTTTTAATTATTAGCTAATTCACAGATTAGGCAATGTCCATGGCTTAGGAATTCATTACTCAATCCAAATATGTGCTTAATTGTGTGAATTAATTAATGATTAACTAATCTAAAATTAATCTCTAATCACTTTTTCCACAACTCATTTAGTAGTTAATGTACATATAATGTGAAGATGTCTTGTGAGTTGGCTAGAATCCACTTTTGGGACGCATTTATGACATGTGTAAGAGGGTGTCATAAAGTGTTGGCTTTTTACTCTCACTTGCCTTTTTGGGGGAAAACCTCTTACACTCCTTAATTTGAAATTAACCACCACCCCTTTCGCACAAATCAGTTTCCAAAAACCATTGTAAAACTTAGATTTAAGAAAATCATACCCACATAATCGCGCCAATGATTCATGATGATTATGCTTACAAAACCATGGGAGTGACCCTCAACACTAAAGGGCACGGGACACTGGGGAAGCCAAAGATTTGGGATCGAGGGTGGGCAAGTGGGGGGACGCTGGCGGCTTCAATCTGGGCCGTCGGATGTAGTGAACTCCAGGGATAGCGGGTGAACTCGGGCTTCGGCTGAGTTGGCAAAAAAAAAGCTTTTAAAGTAGCCACGCTGGACTGACGTGGCAGGACGCCACGGGGGAAAGCCGTGCATGCAGGGGTACCCGTATACCAGAAAGATCTCAAAGATTTGATTTTGCCCAGGCTTCTCTCTGCGTTTTTCTCTACACGCTTTGCTGCGATTGCAGGCTTGGCTCCGCGACGACGCTGTGCTTTTGCATGGGTGATCTTCTAAGCTAGAATCAAAGGCTCTTCATCAAGCTAGCCATCAAGCTGTAAAGGTTTTTCCTGCTTGTTGGTATTGCAACAAGCACCCAGCAACGCCTTCTAAGGTGTATGGTTCTTCATCAAGCCTGCAACACAATTTTATAGAAGCATGGCACCAAGTGCAAGCCGAGTGCATAGGAGGAAGAAGGCTGCCATAGGAAGCAAAACAGGTGGCAACGAAGGTCAAGCAATGGAGTTTCTAGAGTCTACACAACTTGACAAACGAAGAAGTCCTCGACTAAAGGAAAAGCAAGCATCACCGCAATCGCCCTCCCCACAAAACTTGGATGCTGCATCAGGGGAAATCTTGCCCCCACATAGCCTCAATAAGAGGCCCAAAAAAAAGTTGGAAACCATGCTCATGAAGCCTACAACCTCAATGCAGGAAAACGCGGGCCCATCTAATGTTAAAGGGGAAGGGATGGCTGAGGGGACAGATCAGATTTTGCCATATGCCATTGTACGATTGCCAGATGGGAGGGTTGGGCGCCAATGTCGTGCAAGTGACACTTGCCCCCTTGCTAAATCTTTCATAGAAAAGAGAAAGAGTATGATTGGGCACTTAAAGCTTGCTCATGGGTTAGATGTTGATATTCCCAAGCTGCCACTTGGTCGTCCTCCGAAGAGCAACTTAGTAGCTCGTGCTTTCCCACACCCGTATGCTCAGAGGTGGAAGAGACAGGCATACGAAAGATCGCAAGATAAAGAAAGAAAGTTTCAGATCAATCGACAAAAGTATGAGCATTCTCAATACATGCAGGCTGAGCGCGCATGGGATAACCTTTGTAGTCAGTTCAAGAACAAATCAAAAGAGGACTTCATAGCAAGCTGGGTGAAAGATAAGATGGACAAGTACATGTCAACAGCAGAGGCTCGAGTTGCCAAAATCCAGGCTCGGATAGATGAGAATATCTCCAAAGAGGTAAGCTTTGCTGCATCTAGAAGCTAAAAGGTTTAATTTTGAAGTGTTTTCATCTCATGAAGATGTGTTTTCAACTAAAGGATACCCATCATGTGTGCCCTTCTCGCTCTACTCTCAAGGATGCATTTATTAAATGCTTGCGTTAGGCCTTATGGTTAGTTATGGATGGGCCTGGGGGTGGAGAGCTATCACCAAGGAGTTGGTTTCCCCTTTTTGAGTCTCCTAGATGTACTTAAGAGAAGTTAATGCCCTGATTTTTTTAGGTTCTTTTGTTGTCAACAAAATGTAAGAATGTATGATAGTGGAGTAGCTGGGACGATCTTACAAGGCAAACACACACATAAGACTCTTTGTTTATGAAAGGCATAAGTATCGAACAGTTGGAGCAAAAAGGAAAGGTGCAATGTGCTCAAATATCGTGCGAGTTCTCGCTTGAATGTGGATCAGTGGTGTGCCGTTGCTCACACAATTTCTGCTTCAAGTTTTTGAGCCGTCTTTTACCTTGCCAATCTGCCCAAGAATGGGTTTTAGAGATTTAGCCTACCCAACAGTTGTGCAATGCACGATCTATAAGCTCTACTCCTTAAGTCAGAATGTAACGTAGCTTTGTATTCAGGATTGTATCTAGTGGAAAGTGTAGCAACCTTAAAAGAGTGCCACCTGAAGCTCGTTAACTTGTTTTCCATCTTATGAATCATGCTTCTTGAACATGTGTTTTTATCTTATGAAGAATTTACGCTTTCTTATACTGAGAATGATTTGTGTAACTACACTTTATCATTTCTTCAATTCACAAGTCATGACTTTCTTGCAAATATTAGAGCTCATTTGATGTGTTAATTTGACATGTTGTGCAATGTTCTCTTGTGGGCTTATCCATTTCAAAAGGCTGAACTGAGTTGTTGGGCTGCTTTCGTTAATTTGCCTTCTTCTTTCTTCAGCTGGCGGTAGGGCAAGGGGTAGAATGAAAGCCAAATAAAGTGTATCCATAAATTGGGCAAGCTGGACAAAATCCACTGTGAAACAAAGTATGTTTGAGTTGCATGTATGCGTGCGAGCGAGTGTGTGTGTGTGTGTGGGGGGGGGGAGGGGGGGGCGGGGTGGGGGGGGTTGAGTCAAACTTATATGTCAAGAACAACCCAAGTTGCTCCTACACTCTGAGCTTCCATGCCAGTTGCCCCCTTGGTAGCAGATGAAGTCATGATGTGCAATGTGTTTACTCTTGAATTAATTGTTCTTGAATTAGATTACAATTTATATGTATTCTTGGTCATATACACGGTCGAAGTCTATGGCTATTTCCCAAGTTCACATACAACACGCATGGTTTCCTTGCTGCAGGCCAAGTTTATTCACCACATGTCAACTTCACTTCTTACATTTTTGAGATCACTTGGCATGGCTGTATTTGCAGGATTTCGTAACCCATGAGGTTGTTGGGCTTACAACTATGGATGGCTATTATTTATTGCAGGATTTTGGAACCCATGAGGGTGTTGGGCCGTGTGCGGATACAACAAAGAAGCACAACACTAAGAAGAACGTAAGCTTTGTCATATTTTTCATTCATCCCCTCGTTCTGATTCATATCTCTATTTCACTAACATGGCTGCCTTGAAAGTGCCTAGCCATTCTCTCACGGTCTTCCCCTACAATATGTTCAAGTCCTTTCCATTGCCTAATTTCCATGGTCTACTCGCAGCATGCCAAGTTTATTAACCTGATGCAGGTTTACTTGTTGCATGCAGAGTTCACTCACAGCTTGCTAAGTTTATTAACTAGATGCATGTTTTCTTGTTCAATGCAAAGTTCACTCACAGCTTGCCAAGTTCTCTCCCTGCAGCACTAACATGACTCCATAGTTGCATGCAAGGGTTGGTAAGCAAATTGCAATGAATGCACATGCAATGTGTCTACTAGTCATTGCCCAAGTTGACATACACCTCACACCTTTTGTTTGTTGCAGGATTCTGGAACCCATGAGAGTGTTGGACCATGCGCGAATACAAGAAATAAGGACAACACTCAAAAGAACGTAAGCTTTCCAATATCCTTCACTCATCCCCTCGTTTTGAGTCATGTTTGTGATGTTGAAAGTGCCTAGCGATGCTCATGTGGGCTTCTTGGCATAAGTAAGTATGCGAATTCACGAGTGCAAAGATTGTTTGTAACTATGCATGGATATTATTTGTTGCAGGATTCTGAAACCCATGAGAGTGTTGGGCCATGTGTGGATACAAAAAAGGAGGACAACACTAAAAACAATGTAAGCTTTCAAAGTTTGCTAAGTTCTCTCTCTACATCACTAACATGGCTCCATAGTTGCATGCAAGGGTTGGTGAATAGTTTGCATGCAATCAATGCACGTGTAATGTGTCTACTAGCTCACACCTTGCTAATTTCATTCACATCATGCCAAGTTTATTCACATCATGCCAAGTTTCTTTGCTGCTGCCAAGTTCACATACAACTCACATGCCCTATAGTTTGAGATCATTTGGGCATGCTGCAGGATTCTGGAACACATGAGGGTGTTGGGTCACGTGTGGATACAGAAAAGAACACCACCACTAAGAATGTAAGCCTTCTAATCTTGCTAAGTTCTCTATCTACTTCATTAACATGGCTCCATGGTTGCATGCAACGGTTGGTGAACAGTTTGCATGCAATCAATGCACGTGCAATGTTTCTACTAGCTCACAACATTATCGTCTTCCTTAGTGTCCTCACACTTATCCCTTCCTTGCTAGTTCATTCACATCATGCCAAGTTCATTCACATCATGCCAAGTTTCTTTGGTACTGCCAAGTTCACATACAAATCACTACATGCCCTTTAGTTTGAGAACAACACTAAGAAGAACGTAAGTCTTCTAATCTAACATGGCTTCATAGTTGCATGTAAGGGTCGGTGAACAGTTGGCAATGTGTCTACTAGCCATTGTCCACGACTCACACCTTGCCAAGTTCATTCACATCATGCCAAGTTCATTCACATCATGCCAAGTTTCTTTGCTGATGTCAAGTTCACATACATAACACTACATGCCCTACAGCTTGAGATCATTTGGACATGCTTCTTGTTTGTTGCAGGATTCTAATTCTGGAACCCATGAGGTTAAGCCATGCGCGAATACAAGAAAGAAGAACAACACTCAAAATAACGTAAGCTTTTCAATCTCCTTCACTTATGCCCTCGTTCCGAGTCATGTTTGTGGTGCAAAGATTGCATACAACTATGCATGGCTATTGCATGGAGGGTGTTGGGCTATGCATGGATACAAAAAAGAACAACACTAAGATTAACGTAAGCTTACATTCTTCTTAGTTTGCTGCCAAGTTTGCTTACATTCAATCTTAGTGTTGTGTAGTTGTTGCATGCAAAGTTTAGTCACAGCTTACCAAGTTTATTAACTTGATGCATGTTTTCTTGTTGCATGCAAAGTTCACTCATAGCTTGTCAAGTTTCTTTGCTGTTGCCAAGTTCACAAGTTCACTCACTACATGCGTGGCCTTTGAGATCATTTGGCCCATGCTTCTTGTTTGCCGCAGGATTTTGATTCCGAAACCCATGAGGTTGGGCCATGCACGAATACAAGAAAGAAGAGTAACACTCAAAATAAGGTAAGATTTCTAATCTCCTTCACTTATCCCCTCGTTTCGAGTCATGTTTGTGGTGCAAAGATTGCATACAACTATGCATGGCTATTACTTGCTGCAGGATTCTGGAACCGGTGAGGGTGTTGGGCCATGTGTGGATATAAAAAAGAAGAATACTAAGAAGAACGTAAGCTTACATTCTTCTTAGTTTGCTGCCAAGTTTGCTTACATTCAATCTTAGTGTTGTCTAGTTGTTGCATGCAAAGTTCAGTCATCACAGCTTACCAAGTTTATTAACTTGATGCATGTTTTCTTGCTGCATGCAAAGTTCACTCATAGCTTGTCAAGTTTCTTTGCTGTTGCCAAGTTCACAAGTTCACTCACTACATGCCCACACTTTGAGATCATTTGGCCCATGCTTCTTGTTTGCTGCAGGATTTTGATTCCGGAACCCATGAGGTTGGGCCATGCACGAATACAAGAAAGAAGAGTAACACTCAAAATAAGGTAAGATTTCTAATCTCCTTCACTTATCCCCTCATTTCGAGTCATGTTTGTGGTGCAAAGATTGCATACAACTATGCATGGCTATTACTTGCTGCAGGATTCTGGAACCGGTGAGGGTGTTGGGCCATGTGTGGATATAAAAAAGAAGAACACTAAGAAGAACGTAAGCTTTCTAATATTTTTCATTCATCTCCTTGCTCTGAGTCACATCATCTTGGTTTCCCACTAGTTTGTTCAAGTCCTTGCCGCTGCCTAACATGGCTCCATACACCTCACACTTTGAGATCGTTTGGGCCATGGCCATCTTCTTGTTTGTTGCAGGATTCCGGAACCCATGAGAGTGTTAGGCCATGCGTGAATACAAGAAAGAAGGACAACACTCAAAAGAACGTAAGAGATTCTAATATCCTTTATGCCGAGTTGTTAAAGCTTTTCATGTTCTTCTACATTGTTGGTTCACTCTTCTCTTTACTTGCATGGGCCCTGTTCTTGTTTGTTGCAGGATTCCGGAGCCCATGAGGGTGTTGGGCCATGCGTGAATACAAGAAAGAAGGACAACACTCAAAAGAACGTAAGAGATTCCAATATCCTTTATGCCGAGTTGTTAAAGCTTTTCATGTTGCTGCCTACATTGTTAGTTCACTCTTCTCTTTACTTGCATGGGCCAGGTAAGTGCAGCTAATTCAACCCTGGAGTTTGTTATGTCCTAAAGGGACTCAATGGGTGAATGCATTGTTTTCTTGCCATTGTGTAGGTGTTTGAGGTTTCAAGGAAAAAGTTGCCTATTAGGACTTCTCGTGCAAAGCAAAGTAGCAATGAAGAAACACCGATTATTGTATCATCGCCGACTTTTTCTGAAGCATACAACAATATGGAATTTATATTCGAGATCTCCAACATGCAGGTTATTGTTACAGAGAAAGGGGAGGGGAGGTTGGTAGCAACAAGGGGCAATGTTGCGAGATCTAGGTAAGAGGCTCTACACGATTGACAGTTTATCAAAACCATGTATTGTCATGATAGTCTCAGCTTGTGTGGTTTGCTGCATTTTTTTTTGTTTGGCTTTTGCCTTGCAGGTTAGCTTCCGGGGCTGACATTGACTTTGTTTCCATGAGATCCAAAACCTTTGTGCGCGTAGATGATAGCTTTTTGAGGGAAATGTTTGTTAATGAGGCATCCACTAGGACCATGACCTTGTTTGGGATGTAAGTGTATCACTTTAAACATTTTAGTGCACTTACATGGATGCACTTTCATTCCCTCCTTGCATGCACAGGTTGATGGAGAACAAGTTGCCATTGGACATTCTTGAGAAGGTGTTTTGGGCTGATTCTTTGTGGTATTCTATGTCACGTAAGTGCGTGGAGAATTTCCTCACCCGCTTCTTCGAGAAAATGGATATGTCAGCCATTCAATTATGTTTCTTTCCCGTTGTATGCAGGTGTGTGTGGTCACTTCATTGGTAAAGAATTTTGGCTATGCTTTTTTACATACCACTTGGCACTCAAATTTGTGCGCTTTTAATGGCTGGCTATTGTGTGCAATAGGAATCATTGGTCCCTCTTTACCCTGTATGTTAACAAGAACGAGGAGGTGCCCCTTTTAAAAGGGAACAAAAGCTATTTGTTATACATGGATTCATTGGGACTAATAAATCCAGAGGAGTGCTTGGATAGTTTGTTCATGTAAATTGAAATTCTCTTCCATGTTGGTTTTGTTCATGTATACTCATACAATGCATGACACATGACATGGTTCTGGTTTGGATTGATTACAGTGCTCTAAAATGCTTGGCACCGCATGTGGCTGATTCAACCCTTCAAGGTGCTTTGTTCAACATGTGACATTGTATCAGAGCAGAGGAAGCTATGTTGCATGAGAAATGAGTATCAAGGCTTCTGCGTGTGAAATTGTAGAGCAAGGCCATGTTGCACAAGACATTAGTATCAAAATATCAAAGCATCAGGTTCGCCCTAAGGCACATCAAAGCTAGGGTTCGTCCTAAGACATGCTAGAGCCATGGGCCGCCTGGAATACAGTTCATCCCAAGGCAGTTCGGAGCTAAGGTCAGCTCAAAGCAAGGGATCTTCTTCGGACAGTCAAGAGCAAAGGATATCAGTCAAGCTCAGTAACATTGGGTGCATCAACATTGGTATCAACAGATGTGTGTAGTCCAGTCAGTATCAAGAAGACGAAATTTTGTTGGAGAAGCATCATTGATGCCTTGATGGAGCTCCAGAGGTTGCAGATGAAAGGGATGGTACTTTGGACGCATTTTAGCTAGTCTGCAGCAGTTGAGCAGCTTGAAGGTTGGTAACAGGTCATACAGCAGGCTGGCCAGGCTGATAAGCAGAAGGGTGCAGAAAATTGCCCTATTTAAAGGCCCTGCCTCTTCCCAGCCAAGGCATTAGATTTCCAGCCACCCAACATTAGCAAGAGCATCGGCATGGCATCAATCCAAGACATTAGCACTCTTCTTCAAGTTAGATGGACGCAGGCAAGTGTTTTGCCTGAGACCCCGAAAAAATAGGCTATTCTAGAGCCCTGCCTTGTACACAAACTCTGCACAGTCTTGTAACCCACTTGGAGTCGACATACGTATAGATGCTTAGGATGCTTACTAGGCCAAGTGTCAAGCATTGGACATTGCAAGTAGATAGCACACAGGCAAGACACCTAAGCCTGGCAGTTGGGCAGCCTTGTGGACAGATCTGGACGCATTTTGACTAGTCTGGAGCAGTTGAGCAACTGGTCAGGCAGCTGTAGATTGGTAACACGTCGTACAGCAGGCAGGCCAAGCTGATAAGTAGGGTGCAGAAAATTGCCCTACTTAAAGGCCCTGCCTCTTCCCAGCCAAGGCATTAGATTTCCAGCCACCAAGCATCAGCAGGAGCATCAGCATGGCATCAATCCAAGACATTAGCACTCTTCTTCAAGGTAGATGGACGCAGGCAAGTGTTTTGCCTGAGACCCCAAAAAAATAGGGTATTCTAGAGCCCTGCCTTGTACACAGCTGTTCTGGCAAGACCTATTCCGAGCAGCAAGATCCAGCCTATTGTACATGCTAACTCCACACAGTCTTGTAACCCACTTGGAGTTGACATACGTATAGATGTTTAGGATGCTTTCTAGGTCAAGTGTAAAGCATTGGACATTGCAAGTAGATAGCACACAGGATTGTAACCCACTTGGAGTTGACATACGTATAGATGTTTAGGATGCTTACTAGGCCAAGTGTAAAGCATTGGACATTGCAAGTAGATAGCACACAGGCAAGACACCTAAGCTTGGCAGTTGGGCAGCCTTGTAGGGACAGATTTGGACGCATTTTGACTAGCCTATTGTACATGTGCAAACTCCAAACAGTCTTGGTGTCAAGCATTGGACATTGCAAGTAGATAGCACACAGGCAAGACACCTAAGCCTGGCAGTTGGGAAGCCGTGTAGGGACAGATCTGGATGCATTTTGACTAGTCTGGAGGGTTGAGCAGCTGGTCGGGCAGCTGTAGGTTGGGTAACGTGTCATACAGCCGGCTGGCCATCCCCTACAATAGCATAACAACTGAACAGTTGGAACTACTACCTCTTGACATGTCAGTCATGAAATGAGTTGATGTGACAGATCAATACAGTGACCATGCGACATAATATGCAGGGAAAGCCACAACACTCATACGCCAAGCATAAAAGTTTCATAGCTGATTATCAAAACTCCCTCTTCCATCCGCCCTCTCCCAACGAGAACCAGGCCTCCCGCTCTTGATCCCACCTGTTGCAAGCAAACTGACTTCTGCTGCAGGGTCTCGTGGTACCAAAACCACCAGCTTTTGAAATAACTAATGTCTGTCTGTCAACCCAAGTAAAACTAAGTTCTAACCCACATTGTGTACCCATGCAAAAAGTATATACAGTTTTAAGAGCACACAAAAAAAGAGAGAAGCTCGGACAAGATTGCATGAATCTAGTCTTGCATTACATGCCCAAGGGCTGTATAAATCAGCTATGGTCAAAAAACATAACACAAATTGAGCGTCGTTTTCTTGACTGATCCATAATGAGCAGACACATATGGTTTTTGGAGCAGCAAGTTATATCAAGCTATACTGAACATGAATTCCCTTCACAGAAACAACATACATACAAATTTACAAAACATTGAGTCTCCAGCTGATCCAAAATAAGCATATACATTTGGTTTTTAGAGCAGCAGGTTATACCAAAATGGACAAAAAATCTCCTCACTCGTTCCAAAATGATATAATGTACAAGTTGAATACATCTGCATTATTAATATACAAGTATTATCCTTTGCTCGGATGCAAGGACCTTCTCGAGTACTGAACCATTAGATAAATGCATAGTGAAGTGCCTCTCCTCATCTTCAAGTGACCCATACATACATGAGATGAGTAGTCCCTTTTCAATGCAAAGGTTGTTGTAGAGGTTAACAGCTCGGTTAATAAGAGGAGCCTCTGAACCAACTGGGGCATGTCTACTTGAAAGGGGAAGGAGCGCGTGGCATGTATGGCACGAGTGACTTTGTATAGGATCAACTAGGAGAGTTTTACTACAGCAATGGTGACAAAATATGCGAGGTCTCTTGTCAAACCGCACCCGACTCCTGCCACATTGATGCTTACGTCTCAAGACCCCTGTCATACAAGCACGTTTTGTTGGAGGCGAGCAGGCTATCTCTTGATCACATACGGTTGTAGCTACTTCATGCGGTCTCCCGTGACCAAGCCGAGTAAGCGTAACATGAGCTTGGATTTGTTTGATGGACCCCCTCATTGGCAAATCAATCTCCTTTGGGATAATCAAAGCTGAAATATTATTCTGTGAGATGCTCAATTGCTGGAGTATTGCTTCTTTCAACTTGGTGTCACATGCTGATAGATTCTCTTCCAAAACATGTAGAACCCTTTTCATGTCTTGAATGCAGCAAGCTATCTGCTCATTGATGTTGACAACCTTGCACTCACCACTCTTTATGTTATCTGGCATGTCCTGCTCACTTAGCCCAACATCAATGTCCTCGTCCATTTGACTTAGAGAATGAAGACTATCAAGGACAGGGAAAATGGCATGTAGATGTGGAAAATGATGTTGAATTATTAGGCGGATTCCATAAAGATGCTTACAATCAGATCCCCAACTTGGACAATCGCAATAGTTGGACTGAACACTGACATGATACCATTGCGAAGATGAAGACATACTCAAGATTTTGAATAGCAAAGTGGACTCATCAATCACTTGAAGGGTGGACGAACTAGCCTCAAATCTTCTCAAGATTTCTTCACCTGCTGCTAATCTGGACGTATGACTCTTGCTTGATCCATGAATACTAAAACGTTGAGAATCAGCTGAAAAGTACGTAAAGCTGGTTAGTATCACGACACCTTTTCTTCATGAGTGTCAAGCAACAAAGGGGGGACAAGCCACAAGAGAAAAAAAGAGGTCATTACCTATTTCTTGTTTGTTCTTAAAGAACTCAAGTAGCGTTCCGCCGATGTAAGTGCCCGTTAGAGAATCCCCTGCAATAGCATGTAACAAAACTAGAATTGATCTATTTATCTTTGCATCAAGAAGAGTGTACTTGATGTATTGCCAGAGCCTCTCGACCAAGTTTGTTGTATCCACATTTCCATGTGAAAATAGACGCCCAAACTTTGGCCACCTTCTCCGCCACATGCATGTGGTGGCACACCATCCATTCGAGATGTATCGTTGAACATTGATATACGCTGAATATCTCTGCAAGAGCTCTTGGTATCTCTCTTCAAATGCCTCTTCACTTGCCATTTGCATTAGATTTGACAAGGAACTATACACATCATCTCGCTTCTCTTTTGGAACCTACACAGCCAAAATAAAATGAATATACATACCACCTGATAATGATATGCACAATAGAATGGATCTAGCTTTTAAAAGGTGACTTACTTGCGGTAGGAGGTTCTCTACCCATGCCTTCTTAACATGAAACCAGCATAGCAAGACATGGCATGCAATTTGGTGTCGTCTCCCTTCTTCATCTTGTGTCCAGCAATAGGGGTCTACATCAACAATCTTCATAATGGCTTCCAACTCTTGCTGGTTTTTGTCGATGATAATAGCCGTCGGACGAACTCCATGCAACCTTGTGAAGATCATCTTGAAGGTCAACTCCAAGGCTACACTTTCTTGGTTAGTGCCGATGTCATTAGTGCATAGCATGAGCCATATTGGAATACCCATGCCATTTTGGTTGGGCAAAACTGCAGCATACAGGGGCAAACCAAAGACATTTGTCTTGAATGTGCTATCTACTGCCCAAGTGTTGTGTCGTGAGAAACGAAGAGCAATTTGTAGCATCCACTCATCTTGAATGATGAGGACAAAGGGTCGTTTACTTTCATCAGAGGCTTATGGGTTATAAGGTTGAACATAAAGAACCTACAAAGAAATCATGATGAATAAAGAGGCAAGAATAGGGGAAAGAGCTTCAAACATAAAGAACGTTGGCTGTAAGGTTGAACATAAAGAACCTTGTTCTGTTCTTGCAAACGAAGAGCCTCTCCAAACATCACAGCCCAATCATTGTTTGTACATCTTCCTACAAGGATAGAGAGGCAGATTAGAAGTATAAAACAACCAAAAGTTACAAGGAGAATTGTTGGTAAAGCAAAGCAAAGTACCTTGTGTGCGCATTTGATATGACATCATTTGCACCTCTTTTGGTATCATGAAGAAGCGAAAGATTACACGATCTAATGGCAAGGCATTCTGTATGTGAAATCTTTCTTTTGATGTAGACATTTTTGCCACATGACGACATGTCCCTACGTCGAACAAGTCATCCATGCAACAAGCAATCACACGTGGGTGTACGGGCAAGTAATAGAGGTCAACACGTGAGCCTGGTATATGTCCCTCGTGAACATCATGAACTAGCATGGTCACCTTCTCTGTGTCATGAGAGTGCTGCAAGACCACCTTAAAGGGACACCCACACCTCTTGGACCTCCGCAATCTTCTCTTGTTAGCACCTCTCCGAGCAATACTTCCTGCCCTATGGCACATGTACTCTTGCACCCACTTGGATGGTCCATGCTTCTTTGTGGATCGAAGTAATACTAGCTTTGTTTGGTGCTTGATCATGATGTTGGTCAACTCTTGATTGACTTGAGACTTAGTTGTGACAATTGTTGATGCTGGAGCTATGGTCTTTTTGCTCGTAGGGGTCTGTTCCCCGACCTCAGTAAGCAGGCAGCCGCAAGCGATAATCCTATCTTTCACATAGTCAAGAGAAATTCCATGCCTCCTCTTGTCGGTGCACCATTCTGCCTTGATTGCATTGATAGTGGCATTCACACCATGATGAACACCATGCTCAAGAGGACGATGGGCTGCCATGACAATACGCTCCCAATCTTCAATGTATGCTATTTTCAATCCTGTTGATTTCGAACATAGGCAAAGGTGAAGCGGGTTGAAACAAAGCTCTTCTCTTATTCTTTTCCACCTCTTCAAATCCAACAAGTCTCTTGCATCGTGTGCTTTTAATGTTGGAAGCGTCACTGTGAGAGCTCCTCTAAGATCTTTCTCCATTAAGGAGAAGCTCTTCTCATCGAAAGAGAAAAAAAAGCTTGATGTATATGTAAATGGATCCAATGCCCCCCATGAATCAAGCCTAGGTGTACTCCATGAACTTGGAAAAACACCCTCATTATCATCTTGGAAGAGGTCACATACATCTGCGTCGTCACTTGATGTAGTGTCACTACTTGTTGTATTATCTAAATACTCATCCAATATGAACTGATTTGTGTCATTGGATGCATTCCAATCAGCCTCATTTGATGCATTCCAATTAGCCTGCCATGGCACCGCGAAGTCACTTGTGTCACTCGTTGGATTCCAATCAACCTGCTATTGAAGTCCAAGTTAGATAGGCAGAGAGAGGTAGGACATGTTCTTAAAACAAGTTTTTGCATCGTTTGCTAATTTTATTATGGCTATGAAAACAATGTAGGGCACTAGGAAGGGCAAACCTTTCTATAACTAATGCCACTTCAAAGGTAATGTCACCCTCCGCTCTACGAATGTCCACAAAGCCAATGACAAGCTATGGGGGGTCTGCTAGTCCTAGAAGTAATCAAACATTGGATGATGAATGAAGCGCTACGGCTAGAAGTATCCCCTACAAGGCTTTGCTCAAGACACAGTGTTGCAATCAATGTATGCATTTTTCCCTCCATGAGCGCTTCTTTCTTATCTGTTCTCGCAAAGATGAGGTGGTCTCTGTTTTAGATGGCTTGATTGACCCATGTTTTCAATATTCATTGAGCATCCATTTAGCTTCAATGCAAAAACCTCTTCAAAGAGAGAGAGAGAAAAGCCGATTTCAAGTGGCAAAATTGTGTGTGTGTGTGTGCGTGCATGCGTGCACGCATGCGTGGTTTAAATCCAGTGTGTGTGTGCATGGTTTAAATCCAAAATCAACCTAAGTAAGGGGCTCTTCACATAGAGAGAGAGAGAGAGAGAGAGAGAGAGAGAGAGAGAGCCTGTTGATTGGCAAGTGTGAGTTTTTGTGTGTGTGTGTACCTGGTTTAAATCTGGAATCAATCTGAGTGATTCCTGAGAAGAGCTTTCCATAGCCGTGGTGATTTTACAGAACACATGCAACACATGCTCTACGACGTCATCATACAAATTTGAAATTCTGCCCTTTTGCAAGCCACGCTGGAGAAGCCTGCCCTCCACGTCAAGCCAACGTGGCTATTGAGTTTATTTTAAATTTCGATTTGGGGCGCCAGCTCAGCCGAAACCCGAGTTCACCAGTTGCTACCCGAGTTCACTGCATCCGACGGCCCAGATTGAAGCCGCCAGCGTCCCCCCACTTTCCCACCCTCGATCCCAAATCTTTGGCTTCCCCAGTGTCCCGTGCCCTTTAGTGTTGAGGGGGAGTGACCGCATAATCATGCCTTTAAAAAAAATCTTGCATTCATAATCACGACTGTGATTTGTATGATCATGCTTATAAAATCATGACTACATAAAAAAATTCACGCCTACATAATCATGGTTGTGATTCGTGATCGTACTTGCAAAATTAGGACCACACAATCACGCCACTAATAACAAAATAATTTAAAAAGATCTTGCTTGAAATGCTTTCATGATGGAAAAAAAACTAATCATAACTAGAGAAATCAAATTAATAAAATCATAACTTAACAGAATCACATGGGAACAAAATCACAGCATCGTGGCGGCCGGATAGAATCATGCTGTCGGCATGGAGTCATGGCCTGACAAAATCATGCTGAGCGGAATCACGACCTGGCAGAATCACAACCTAACGAAATCATGCCTGACAGAATCAAAGCCTGAAAAAAGAGCGCGATCACGGATTATGGCCGTGAGACCGCATAATCACATGTGAAAAAATCAGTGGTGGGAGGGGAGGGGAGGGGAGGGGAGGGGAGAAAAAGTAGCCTTATTTGCAGGACGTATCTCCCAAACCATGAAGCCGGTGAACACGTTCTAATGCTCATCTTGAAGATCTTTTTAGGCTCTTGAAATCTTTGCTTAAGCATACTACTCTAATTTCCATTGTTTTGGCCTTCGGCCAATCATTGAAAAATTTGACCTTAAATTGAGGAGAATAAACATGCTAAATTTCAACTACTATTTGAGCTACCAAACATAATAATTTTGATAGGGTCAAGGAAAAAAGTTGTACTACTCCAAAAAGACTACATTTCCCTCATAGAACTTGTTTCTAGATTCTTTTGGTAACACATTTGAAAAAGGGCTACAAAAACCTTTAAAAAAAACCATACATTTTTTGGAAAAACACATGATATGTCATTGATGGAAACTTGGTTTTGAGACCTTCTCTACCATTTGGGAAACTACTTGTGTGGACACTTTTTTGAAAAATATTTTCTTAAAGGGCATTCACATGCCCTAGTGCACCTAAAGGAAAATCTATGTAAATAGACTCTAAAGACCCTCATTAGACATAAGGGGGTAGACCAAGCATACAAAGGTCATTTCGGGCTACAAGGGGGAAAAAAAACCGAAAAAGAGAACAATAGCCGTAATATCTAACCTATAGGGGTTAACCATGCTAGTATCAAAAATTAATCTAATATCTGAAACCTACCAGCCCTTGGAGGTCCATGCCTCAAGTACAACCGAAAATCATATTCACCATGCACTAGACCAATCTTATACCTCTAATTGTGCCATTAGCCTTCAAACAGTTAGTGATGCCCATCCCCTATAGATGACTAGTCATATGCCAAATGCAACAATGGGTCTGGTTATGCTCAGAGATGATGGTACCCCACAAACCTTGCAACCACTTGATGCCCAAAATTTGGTGATATTAAATAATCTAGGAAGGAGGGTTAAACAAGGATTTCATGGTGTTTTAACTAAAGAAAGACATGCACATGATCCAAAGAAGTCATCTAGATTTGTGTCCATAGAAATTTCCAAGCTTATGGTGATACCAATCCTGTTCAATTCATACAAAGGTTTTGAGCAGTGATGCAAAGAATTTGGAAATTTGGATTGCCCTACTAAGATACTGTATTAAAAGTATGCAGACTGCCTTTATCCATGGATTCTCGAGACAATGTGGAGTGCTACAAAAAGTCTATACATGGTAGAGCAGAGAATTAAGGAAACCATATGGGATTACATCTTACACATGAAAACCGTGAACTCACAATATGTGTTTCATTGTATATATGGTAGAGCGAAAACCTGAGAAACCATACCGGATTACATCTTACACATGAAAACCCTGAACTTACATGCATTGAACCTATGCTTAGTAGGTAAGGCTAGATGGTTCATCACATTGATGCTAGCAATTAAGGTAAATTTTAACCACACTTTCCTAGTGTGGTCATCAACAATGAATGCAACATAATACTTGCAACCTACAATTGTTTTGCTGCGATCTTTGCCAGTCTCCATACATTTGCCAGTCTCCATACATTTGAATGTATAACATCTAATGGCCTTGCAACCTACAATTGTTTTGCTGCGATCTTTGCCAGTCTCCATACATTTGAATGTATAACATCTAACGGCCTTGCACTATCATACTTTTCATGTAGGAAAGTATGTTTGGTCGTATTACCAAGCTAGTATGCTTCACATACTTTATGCATACCATCAATCTTAAAATTTGGCAAACCCACAACAATATTTTGGGCCTGCATAGACTTTAACCACTGTATATTCACATGACCAATGTGCTTGCGCCATATGTCAATGACATCTATTCCATGTGCAAACATGGCTGCCTTTACCTCATGGATGTTCACATCCAAAAGTAAACATCTTGTCATTTCTTTTACCCTTTGCAACCAAGAGATACTGATTTTTGAAGTCTTCCACAAAACTTCCTTGAGGATTAAACCTCACTTGCAAACCCTGCTCATCCATTTGTCCAATAGAAACTAGGTTCTTTGTAATATTTAGAATACGAAGTACATCTACTAGGTACTTTATTTTGCCATCCTGTATAGACAATGGCACTTTACCAACATGTGCAATGAGATGCAGAATATCATCACTTGTTTTGACATAATCTAGTTTTTCCATTTTTTTCATGTCTCTAAACCACTCACCATGACTCGTTTCTACATAACGTGGTTTTTTCATTTTTTTCATATCTCTAAACCACTCACCATGACGTGTCATGTGGTTAGAGGCACCAGAATCTACATACCATATATCTTGAGATCATGACACATCTCTTATTATGGAATTGAGCATGTGCTACATAACAAATAGCTGGTTACTTCTGTCATCACCACCCTATTTACTAGATGATGCATGGTTTCCTTATTGCAACTTTCCACTTTTAATATCTTACTAGTTTCTTGCCTCCTTTGCTCTCACACAAATTGGAGCTCTGATACCATAAAGAGAATGTGGGGGAGAGGGAGAGCTTGAGTTGCAAGAAAACACACACACATAAGAGAGTGCAAGAAAACACACACACATAAGAGAGTGCAAGACACAAGAGAGAGATGGATGACTGAATTTTCTTCTATATTCTTCTCTTCTCTACAACCCTATAACTAAAAGACAAGAATACATACATAAAGGGAAAGTACTCTCCTACAATAATGTACAAATGGTCGGTCCATATAGTCTGAACTCATCTACATGAACTGGCGTTATAACTATGCCATAATTGTAGTACTCCAAAGTGGTTGTCACACACCCTGTCATTCACACCAGTGGCATAGCAACCATAATCTCACCAACCATACTACTAGCATAAGTGCGGAAGCTATAACCTGGGTGGGTCATCAATGTTTGCCATAGCACTAGGTTGAGCTCGATATCTCAGCATAACTTACATTGGAGGATGTCGCTCTAATGCTCCTCTTTTTTTGCTCTTAATGTGTTGTTTTCTTATGATTAAGTACCAACACTGATGCTCCCTATTATTGCCGATTAGAGAGCTCCTTGTCTTTGATGACCACTTGGAGTGGATAGCTATCGTCTATGCTCCACTTGGAGTGGATAGCTATCGTCTATGCTTGCTAAAGGATTTTCACTCGTTTCTTTCTTTCTCTCGCTCACAAGTCTATGCATGTATGTTGCTACGTGAAGCTAGTGGACTGAAGCTTCTTACTAATGCTAAGCTGCTCTTACTTGAACTTGAATAATTGGCTGCTTTTAAAATTTCTCTTGCTTGAACCTGAGTGATTGGCTATTTTTAAAGTTTCTTTGTCTTGAACTTGGGTTTCTCTTGAGATCCCTAATGAGAAACACAACCCTAATGCAAGAGAGCTATAAGGGAATATAAACCTAATCTAAAAGTAAAACACTTACTAATGAAATCTAATCATTTCTTAAAAATTGGAGAGCCTCACTCTAGGTTTGATATCATGGATTAAGCTCTCCTAATGACAAGACATCTACCTAATCATAAAATAATCCTACACTAATGATAACACTAATCTAAGGTGGATAAAAGTAAAGAGAAATCATCACTCATGAGTGTCTAGTTGAAATTAGACTCAAGTTCAGTTAGGTTACAAGATTGAAACTTGTACTTGAGATGAATATGGAGAAAAGTGAGATATTTTCTCACTTTCAAAGATATAAAGCCTTGGTCGAGAAGGAAAAACGTATGCAAATAAAATGGCTGAGATCAGATGGTGGGGGAGAATATTTCTCTAATGAGTTCACCCATTTCTTGGGAAATTAGGGAATCAAGAGACAATTTAGATGCAGGTAAAATGGTGTTGTAGAAAGAAAAAAAAGCACATTGCATAAGTGGCACGTGCCTTGATGGGGGCTAAATACTAGGAGACGACAGACTTGTATTGTAGATAGGAGATCTACCAGTAGTTTTATGTTTTCATTTGGGAGTGTTGTTGTGAGTTGGAGCACTAAGAACCAGCCAACAGATACCTTGTTAAGTACAGAGGCAGAGTACATGGGTATTGCTATGGGCAGCTTGTGAGGTTGCTTGGTTTTAGAAGATACTTGTTGGTGATATGGTGAGCTCGTGGATAGGGAAGTTTTCATTTATTATGAAAAAATGAGTGGCATACACTTGGCTAGTAACCTAGTATACCATGTTAGAATGAAGCACATCGAGGTGCATTATCACTTTGTGATGGAGAAGCTTCTAGGTGATGTAGATCTGGTATATGTCAACACAGAGGATCAGGTGGCTGACATCTTCATGAAGGCATTGGATATAGAGAAGCTCCACATGTTAGAAGCTTACTTAGAGTGTAGTGTGTGGTCTTGAGCTCGAGGGGGAGTGTTGAGATATCGAGCTCAACTAGTGCTGGCGGACATTGATGACCCGCTTGGGTGATAGCTTCCGCACTAATGCCATTGACATGGTTGGTGAGATTATGGTTGATATGCCGCCAGTGGGGATGACAGGTTGTGTGAAAACCACTTTGGAGTAAAGAAGATAACACCAAATGATGGCAGGTTAGGGCATCACCAAACAAGAAGAGAAAAGAAGTGGAGTCAAGGTCACAACAACCAAAGAGGCTACATTGACATCAACATCGACATCAAAGAAGAAGCGTGAAGATAGTTTAGGCTAGTCCTAAACTACCTAATGATGTAAGGAATGCCTAGTTTAACCTAATAACCTAGGATTAATGGTGTAATTAAGCTAACATATAGTTTTTCGATCTGCTTGAAGAAAAAACCAAAAATCAAGCACTTACTTGTAGTTTTGCCTTTGATGTAGCCTTTGAAGCTCCTATTTCTCCCAATTCTCCATTTTAACTCCATTTTTCCAAGAAAAATAACAAAAATATAAATCAAACAAGCAACTTATACCAAATTCCTACAATTGGTGAATTTGCATTCCATCGGGGTAAGATAAGTCTCTATCTTTGGAAGAGATTGTGAAGGACCCTAAGGTTAGTGCTATCCCTAGCAGGGATGCCAACGATGTTCACGTACATGAGCGTTATCCTTGCATAAGAGAGGAAGGGGAGAAGAGAAGAGATAAGATGCAAGGGTTGGTTCAAGAACATGCACTTAGCCAACCCTAAGAGGGTTAACTCCTCGATGTGAAGCCACTATGGACTCACTCCACCACCACTTGTGTCACCCAAGTAGAGCTTTCCATAGATAAAGAAGAAGAAGACGGAGAGAAGATAGGGAGCATCACCGACAAGCACTCACAATTAAGCGAGCAAGCATGCATCAACACACAAGCTCA
This sequence comes from Cibotium barometz, assembly GCF_041138505.1. Lineage (NCBI taxonomy): Eukaryota > Viridiplantae > Streptophyta > Polypodiopsida > Cyatheales > Cibotiaceae > Cibotium > Cibotium barometz. The sequence continues at coordinate 2,875,012 of NC_141072.1, read as the reverse complement.
CCACCATAGCCACATAAGAGAGCAAGAGGGAGAAGAAGAAGACTCCATTATGATAGTGGTATTGTATCCCTTTTATATTTCATTAAGTTACTTATATACATGAGCTCATTTTTTACAATGCCGGTGGTTCATTAGCAATTGGGGGCCCAAAACTAGTTCTCTAGCTCTATATGCAGCTATGCTTTATAGCTCACGAGACTAGCATTACACGTCATAAGCACGGTCATTCCATATCTTTTTACATGAAGTGCTTAGCGTGATTTTGCATAAAATATAAAGTGTAACGATGATTTGATCAAAAAATGGTAGTAATGTTAACCATTGTGGTTAACATATACCAATGTTTAACTCTTCTAACTAAGGTTAGATTAAAGGCACTAACCTTGGTAAGGTTGTTGACTAAAGGCACAAACCTTGGTAAGGTTTTCAAGATTCCCATGGGTCTCATAAATTTACTCAAATGTTTCCAAATGTTGGGGATGGGGTCACCACCATCACTTGTGAATTTGGTCATTAGTTTGGCAATGTGAATTAGTTTCACACTTAATTAGTTCTCAAATCTCTTACTATTGTTTGATAATTACCCCCCTTCCTACTTTTCTCACCATTCTTAAAAGATCATTAGGAATTATCTCTACTTGCGTGGAGTATTATTAGAGGTGTAACCCCTAGTGGTGCAAATGTTTCCAAATGTTGGATGGGTTCACCACCATCACTTGTGAATTTGGTCATTAGTTTGGCAATGTGAATTAGTTTCACACTTAATTAGTTCTCAAATCTCTTACTATTGTTTGGCAATGTGAATTAGTTTCACACTTAATTAGTTCTCAAATCTCTTACTATTGTTTGATAATTACCCCCCTTCCTACTTTTCTCACCATTCTTAAAAGATCATTAGGCATTATCTCTACTTGCGTGGAGTATTACTAGAGGTGTAACCCCTAGTGGTGCAGCAGCTATGTGGTGGAGCACCGTGATCCATTATTGGCCTCATTTGCAAGACATGCATGGTTTCTGAGAATTGATCTTACATGGTTAACATAAAAGTTTGTATTAGGTGGTTTGTGTATTCCTTCTTCCCTTTGTCGTCTTCCTAGGACATGTCTTACAATTGTTTGTGGTCAACATCGAGGTTTATATGAGGTGGTTTGTGTATCCTCATCCCATTCCTCTTCCTAGCATAGGTCTTACAATTGTCTATGGTCCCCTTAATGAAACTTTCTAGAGAGAGAGAGAGAGAGAGAGAGAGAGAGAGAGAGAGAGAGAGAGAGAGAGAAAGATCTTTTTAATTTTTTTGATCCCCTTAAACTTCATCCATAGGGTTTATGAAATTCCTTGAAAAAATATAAAAAAAGATTCTAAAGTCAATTTATGATCTACTTCAACATATTAATGTCAAATGAACCTTGAGAGAAATACTTTAAAACCTCAACTAAAGACTTATACTTGTAATATATGTCCAATAATTAATTTTAATACACACTTCAAATTGAAATTTAATAAGTAACCAAATAGCACTCTTGTTCCCTATTTTTTATTCACAAATTCTATCCACACATGTTGCACATACATGTATCATTAATAAAATGGAAATGATGATGATTCATCACATAAAAATAGTTATAAAACCTCCAAGAATGAATTCCATGGTATCAAGAAACAATCATATGAAGAAGTAAGAATTCTTAAATCATTGTTAATTGATACTCACTAAACAAATGCAGGTCATATTGCTTCATTTTTACTAGTGATTATAGCTATATAGCCATAATGACTAGGATTTCTAAAGGCCTTGTTTATGCAAATTTAAGTAACCCAACTTTTATGTGTCCAACCGGTTTGATGAATTGAACTATTTATCAACATTTCCATACTTTACATCACCTACTATGAATCTACCTTGTCTTTCTAACACTTTTCATAAGTCTCATTTTCTACCAACCCATATGCTCTCATTCTCGAGTAAAACATATATAAATACTTCTAAACAAGCACTTTGTGATGTGGTCCACCAAATGGCATTAGCTTAGTGTAATTTCTACTATAAACAGTGCATATCATACATTCTTATGGATTTGTGGTTTTTGTACTTTGTATTTTTAACCATAAAATACAAATTGTTCAACTAAAGGAATATGTAAACCATGAGACCACAACCCCCATCAGAAATTGGGTCAAAATGATAAATTATCCTTTCTTGTGTGATGAGGATGGGGGAGGTATATCTAATTTGTGTACACATGATCACATCAAGAAAAACATTGTGGTACTTGCTCCACAGTAGATTAAAGACATTTCACTCCCTCTAATCATAAAAACCACAAGTTCTTAGACTTTCCAAAATTATAAAAGACAAAAGTAAAAAATAAGAAATGTGAAAATCATCTTCTTGCTTGCACTTCATCTATAGGACTTATAAAGGAGTGCGTGTGTAATTCAATGCCAATATCTTGTGCATAGTGAATTTGAGGCATTGTTGCAAGGGAAAGGCACAACATTTATCATCTTAGAAATGACCTCATCTTTACATGCTTAGAGTAGATGCAAGGAAAACAAGAACTAGATGATAAAAGTCTCTCTCCCTCTCCCTCCCTCTCTCTCTCTCTATATATATATATATCCCCCACCCTCCTTCTCTCTCTCTCATCATATATATATATAGAGAGAGAGAGTCACACACACACACACACACACACACATGCATGCACATGGAATCAAAGTTAAATATACCTATCCATTTACTAATGTGGATGCAAACACCCTTACATTGGTGCGGCATAAATGTATAGATGTGGTTAATCTGGTATGTGTTGATTTTGAAATACCCAAAGGAGTTGAAATGTTAGATGAGGATGGTTTCTTGGAATGGATTGTGTTTTCAAGCAAGCTTTATTATTTATAAGTAAGTCTAAAGTACATATGTAGCCAGCAATGGTTGGTACATCATAGAACTTCCTTCACATACATTGGCATACCAAGAAGAATGTATCACATCGATCAATGCACTCTACAAGGATAAAGTCAAGGTTTCTCAATTTATAGTGTCTAGTAATGTCTTTCCAATGCTTCAGTGTAAAGTACATATTCCAATGCTTCAGTGTAAAGTACATAGGATCCCTTATGCAGATTTCACATCTGCTCATGGGTACTTATCATAAAAAAGGACCTATTATGCTTACTTTGGATAGGCTAGTAGGAGAGCATATTGATGAAAAGTTATTTCCAACTAAGTTTTATTATATAGTCACATGATCAAAAGAAGTCTCTTTGTTCTATGATTGGACATCCTATAATTATGGAGGTGTAGAGAGAGCCAAAAGAGTACATATGTGAGAAACTTACATAGCAAAAAATAATGAATGTTATCTAGATGTCTTCTAGCACAAAGTACTAGATAGCAATTGTATTGTGTGTGGAGTTAGCCTTCTTTTTGTCCTTTTTAGCATGTTTAGATAATAGATACAAAGAAGTTTTTAATCTAAAGATAGATTGTATTAAATAAAAAAATATAACATTTATTAGTAATCAATGTACTGCATATGGAAAGTTTTTTTACGAAGGGGTTTGTGTGGGAGAGATACACGTCCTCATAAAAAATAGCCAATAATTTTGAGTTTGTTATGGATTGGGTACATAAGCCATGACCAAGGTTAATAGCCATAAAGAGAGGCAAAGAATTGGAGATGAAAAGAAACTTGAGCAACATCTTCTATTAGTACTAAATTTAACTATTTAGTACTAATTTAATACTATTAATACTAAATTTAACTATTAGTATTAAATAATTATATTAGTAATAATTTATTCTATTAGTACTAAATTTATTTTATTAGTACTAATAGTATAATGAACTACTAAATAAGTCTATTAGTACTAATTTATTCTATTAGTATGAATAGTATAATGAAGTACTAAAGAATTATATTAGTATAATTAGTTACACTACTAAATTTATTTAGTACTAATAGTATAATAAAGTACTAAATAAGTCAATTAGTATGATGAAGTACTATTTTAGTGGAGTGGCATCATGTGAAACAACAACAAGACAAGTTGTAGTATTGATTATACTATTAGTTCTGGACCCATTTCCCAATCTTAACCCAAGCTCCTCTAATAGCAGGGAAAATCTGGAATCCCAAAAACTGTATTGTGTTTCAGAAAGCTTGTGATACATGGATTGATATTAGTGGATTGATGCATAAATGTATTTGTATGTGCTAGTCTATATACTTGGTTAACAAAATGAGTGGACCTGAGTTGTTTCAATTGATATAGTCTTTGTAATTTGCTATCATCCGAGCTTTCTCCATGGGGGGTCAGTTGTGCTGACATACTCAGCTGTGCCTAATTGTCTAGTGTATTGATTTGCAGGGTCTCAGAAAGCAGGGGGTAAAGACTAGGATAGCCTGGTATGGACCTACAACAAAGGGATGGTATAGGAAAGTCAAACAAGCAAGCTAAATCTTTGTGGCATTTATTGAGAATCCAGTGGGGACTAGACCAAGAGTTAAAATATGGCTTCAGAAAGGGGAGGTGAAGGCCGAGGTCTTGGAAAAGCATGCTCCTAGGGGCTGCTCATCTAAAGCTTTGATTAGGCTTGTATTTTGCTTGCGTACTAGTTGTCTTGGGATGAGTCTTCTTTTGTTTTAGAGGATAATAGATGGGATTTGGTGTGTAGCTTGCTTAATGGTGGGTGACTCTTATGCTGTTGTTGATGGTGGCTGATTGTGGGTCTGGAAATATGTGGGTCTGGAAAGAATTCTATGTAAAGTTTTCTTTTTCCTTTTTATAGTATATATATTATTGGTCCCAAAAAAATAAATTATACTATTAGTACTAATAGTGTAATTTACTACTAATATAATAAATTAGTACAAATAGACTTATTTAGTAATAAGAGAGCTTTTTAATACTAATAGTTAAATTTAGTATTAATAGTAAAATGAAGTACTAATTAGGACTGGCATGTAGTACTATTTAGTATTGTGTAAGTGGTGTGGCATGTGAAACCTCAAGAGGAAAAGTTTAAGTATGAATTAATATTATAATTTCGTACTATGTAAGTTATATAACATGTAAGTTATGTATTAATTGGTACTATTTAGTACTATATAAGTGGTACATATGTCACATGTGTAATATAACAAAAGGGAACATGTGTAATATAACAAAAGGGAAAGTTTAAGTACTAGTTATTACTATTGAGTACTAGCTAGCACTATAGAGTTTTTTATAAGTGGTTTATGGCATGTAAAATAATTTAAACAAGATAAGTTTAAGTAATAATATTTAGTACTATTGAAACTTATGATGTACATATAGGTATATTATAGTTGGAAGGATATAGGTACCTCTAAGAGCTCCAAGAAATGAATAGGATGGACGTCATATTGTTTCTTGCCAAGCCGTTTCTTGCAAATGTATTTCTTTTTTGGAGACAACCTAGTATTGTCTTTCAAAAAATCTACAATACACTACATAACCTTAGGACTCAAGTAGTCATTCTTGCACTTCCTATCATCAAAAGCCCATTTGAAATTTGCTCCCTTTATGTCAACATGGTGTTTCCTCTTATTCCTGGGATAAATACAAAGAGATTTTGTAATTTGTTGTCACTAATTTGTCTTTTATTACTGCTATTGGCAATCACGTGTAATGTTGCTCTCTTTACAGAAGCCAAATTATTAGCATTGTGCACTCTTTTGACATGACCTAGAGACCTCTTCAAATTCTCCACAATCTCACCATCAATACTGTATGTTTTGAACGTTTAATGACATCCACAACCTATTTCATTTACTAGATGCCGCAAAATCCTTCCCAAAATTTCAGCCTTAATATGGTTGCTAGTCACTTGCTTAAAATGTCACACTAAAAACATTTTAAGCAAGTGCCACTTATTCTTTTGAGAGCATGATGGTTATATAGAATAAGATTCCTCTTACCCTGCATCAGCAATGTTACATTATGGGGTTGAACTATCAACAGGATTAGTAATGTCTTGATATCTTATTCTAATTGAAAGAAGATGGCTCCAACTTGCAAAAAAAGTGAATTTCATTATGAATTCATGTCTTGCTTGACATTGTATGAAATTTACTTGTAAACGATACAACAGTTCAGAAAATAATTCTAGACGTTGGAAGAAGGTTGGCCACTCAAGGCATGGAGTGACAACATGGGTGTAGGTCTCCATCCTAAGGCAAGACTCAAGGCATGGAGTAGGCATAGGTGTAGGTCACCATCCTAAGGCAATAACCAAGAAGGCCATGGTAGCTTGCTCTAGGCAAGGAGATAACCAAATGGTCATGTATCAAAAGATATCAAAGATTGTACAAACGATCACATAAGTGAATTACATAGTCACTTACTCCTAGGAACTTTCACACATGGGCTACCCATAAACCCAAGTCCTATGCCCCATATCATGTGCTTAGGCTCCTCATCCTACATGTGCATGTGTGGTATAACCAAGCATATAATTTCTTATATTACAACCATCCCCTCCTTTAATGTTTTGGTCCTCGAAATCGAAGTGTGGTCGTACAAAACAAACCAAAACTGACCCACAACATGTGGAGTTATAAACCATAGTAAGTGCCAATAGTCCATAATACTGTGTATAATAAGCCATGTCACCTAGCATTAAATGGAAACCCTCGAATATCAATGCACAAGAAACATAAATATCGAAAGGTCCTTGTAGCCTCCTGGATCAAATGGAAAACTCCATGGACCAACTCCTAAGCTGTAGAACATGATGCCGCCTAGGTCGAAAAGATGATGTAGCCATGCATCCTCAATCATTACACAATCTCTCGGGTTAAATGGAAATCCACGTCTTGCACTTGCCAAGACAATGGATCTATAACCCCCAGGGTCAAATGGCCAATGTTGAAAATCGGAGGCAAAACTAAGCATGTATCCTCTCGGATTAAATGGAAAATGTAAAGAACCATCATCTACGATGAATATGGTCATGTGCTATGGCACCAAGCACATCCAAAAATGAATGCCCCAACTGCTTAAACCATCACATTGTGTTGGCATCCATAAGGTCCAAAAATACACACCTCATAGCCGGCATCCATATCAACATAGGTGTGATCATCCAAATACACATGCTCACTATACATTCAGAAATCTCCAGCATCAAGCATAGAGTAAACATCATCATAGTGGGTATCTCCATCATCAAAACTATCATCGCATGCTCCACCCCACAAGCATTGAAAGATCCCTGCCCCCTTTACAAAACAAATTCTGGGGTGCTAGTAGCGGAAGTAGCAACTTCATGTGTAGGGCAAAGACTCCCACTCGGGGCCTTGCCCAACAGATGTTTGAGATAAGAGACTAATCCCTTGGTTCTCCCAAAAGCAAACCGGGAAAAACTTCTCTCGCCCAGAAGGCATAGGCGATTCCTCTAGGAAAATTTATTCTAACGTATTCAAGAGCCTTAATTTACCCTTTTTCATTCCAATCGAACCCCTAGGTCACATGGCCGGATCAAGGGAGGAACTTGCACTTGGATCATAGAGGCGAACACTTTTTTTCCTGTCAAGAGGCACATCTATTGATTCTTTTCCATAGAACAAGGATTATCCGCGATTTACTTCAACTATCGTAATTTAAACAGAATTGAATTTTATTTTAGGGATCCATCAGTCTAGCCTAGCGCCCAACCACTGTATTGATAGGATCCATTTAAAAATTTGGTTATGTTTTGTCTTGGGTACCAGGAAAAAGAGTTCCCAGGCCCCCTAGCCAGATTCATGCAAATTACATTTCAGACATACCACTTACGCACCTAATATGAAATTGCCTTTCACAGATTTGGCTATCTTTAAAGTAAACTTTTAATGAAACCATAGTATCACTGACCAAAATATCTATCTTGAAGTCAAATTTTCAATCATTACTTCATTGGTGTACCTATGGCATCATTGGCAACTAGAACACTCACCACCTGCTCACTCAGGGGCCTTTTCAATAGTTCCTAGCTCATAGTACTCGAAAATATAATCACATAAAATCAAGATGGGCTCTCCGTTTCGAAGATCAGCTAGATCAATCAACAAGATACATATAAAAGGGTCATGAACTCATCTGTTTGAAGACCAGCAAGGCCAATAAACCAAATCCATGCCCGTGTTCAGAAAACAACTCTAACTCATTTTTCTTCCCCAACGCACGTGTGGGCATCCTCGACGACCTAGAGCCCGAGCACTGTATGGTCAACACCCTCTAGGCTCCTTCACAGGTCACCTAGCGCTTCACTCATAGGCCGCTTCCTTGTTCCCTCATCCACCATATACCAGAAGCTCACCATTTTAATAGAACCGAGGCTAGTCAAGACATCGGCCGACCTTGCCATGCGAGGCGTCCTTTATTGACTCTCCATCAGCTGTTGCAACCTTTTCACTTAGGTCCTCACGACCTTAATTGACAAGATAGTCAAATGCTTCCCAACATTCTTGACATAAAATAGTCTTTTGAAAATAGGTTTCATATACAATTACAATTTCCAACAACTCCCATCTTTCCACATTGTTCTACATCACGTCATTTCTCATTATTCCACATTCTTCTACATTAATTTCCATCGCATCATTCCTCATCCATTCATATCTATTCACATCATCCCACATCCATTTACATCTATCCAGATCCATATCACATCCATTCACATCGTCCTACATCCATTCACATCATTCCACATCCATTCACATCTACTCATATCCACTCACATCCATTCACATCATTCCACATCCACTCACATCCATTCACATCCATTCAGATCATAACACATCCATTCACATCCATTCACATCCACTCACATCCATTCACATCCATTCACATCCACTCACATCCATTCACATCCATTCAGATCATAACACATCCATTCACATCCATTCACATCCACTCACATCCATTCACATCCATTCACATCCATTCACATCCATTCAAATCATAACACATCCATTCACATCCATTCACATCCATTCAGATCCATTCAGATCATAACACATCCATTCACATCCATTCAGATCATAACACATCCATTCACATCCATTCAGATCCATTCAGATCATAACACATCCATGCAGATCATAACACATCCACTCACATCCACTCACATCCATTCACATCCATTCCCATCCATTCCCATCCATTCACATCCATTCACTCAGGTTGAAAGTATAGTTTCTCTACTCTCGATATACTAATAGAACTTTTTCTAAGTTTCTACCAATTACTTGGCTTAGATAAAGGCAAATTTTTCTCGATTGCGTTAAATCTAAGTATCGGAGTGTTGTTGAAGGTTTAAAAAGGAAAAATGAACTTTATCAAAAATTTATAGTAAAAACTCAAAAAGAGCATTTACGTATTGCGTTTTCATTCCTTAAGCTTCATTAATGAAGACTTTTGATCGATGAATTGCATTCTATAGATGGACATCCTATGTTTAAATCTAAATTTCCATTAAATCTGAATTTTTGTTCACTTTTTTGGATCCTTGATCCTCTCAGGGATTCCAGATTCCTTTTCCAGGGAAACTAGGAATAAAATCAGTCGTACATTCATTCAACTAAGCGTATTTCTGGTCTTTTTCTGAGAAGTCCTTTTCCCATTCAAAAAGTACTCCAAGATGTATACTTCGATTTTCCAAAGGTTAAATGTATTCAAAATTCCTTTTCTGATTTAAGATTTATCCCAATTTTCTCCATGAATATTTTCACATTCTTTCTCAAATTTCTCAAGATAAGATATACTCAATATTGTTCTTTTTGAAAATAAAAGATTTATGGGATTTACAAAATTAATTATACCCATATTTTTTCTTTTAGTATAAACACTAATTTAAATGAATCATTTCCATAATTCTGGTAAATTGAATGATTCTAGAAAAAATGTGCATAACCTCCTTTATTTTTTTGACAATTGATTAATGCTCAAAACTCCTCTTTTTGCATAAAATTTATTTCGCATAATTTTATTCCCATAAAATGATAATACTCAGAATTCAACTTTTGATAAATAAATAAAAATACTCATATATTTAAATATGCCAAAAATTCCTCTTTGAATATTTAAATGTTTGAATCTAGAATATCATAAGAATTTCTCTTTTTACATCAAGGTTTTTTTGCATGTAAAAACAAATATAACCAAAATTCCTCTTTTCTCTTAATTAAATAATTATACATAAATTCTATAAAAGTATTTTCCATAAAAATGATAAAAAATCATTCTTTTAGCATAAGAATATCTATATCTAGAATATGATCTAGGAATTCCTCTTTTTGCATTATTTAAAATTATGCATAAAAATAAGAATGATCTCTTTTCTGGAAAATTTTGCCACAGCTTCGTTGGGCCCCTAGCCGGATTCATGCAAATTACATTTCAGACATACCACTTATGCATCCAATATGAAATTTCCTTTCACAGATTCGGCTATCTTTAAAGCAAAATTTTAATGAAACCATAGTATCACTGATCATAATCCTCCAAAATATCTAGATTCAAGTCCAATTTCTAATCATTCCTTCATCGGTGTACCTATGGCATCATTGGCAACCATAACGCTCACCACCTCCTCACTCAAGGGCCTTTTCAATAGTTCCTAGCTCATAGTACCCGGAAATATAATCACATAAAATCTAGATGGGCTCTCCGTTTGAAGATCAGCTGGATCAATCAACAAAATCCATATAAAAGGGTCATGAACTCATTTGTTGAAGACTAGGAAGGCCAATTAACCAGATCCATGCCCGTGTTCAGAAAATAACTCCAACTCATTTTTCTTCCCCGACGCACGCATGGGTATCTTCAAGCAACCCAAAGCACGAGCACCGTATGGTCAGCACCCTCTAGGCTTCTTTGTAGGTCACCTAGTGCTTCACTTATAGGCCGCTTCCTTGGTCCCTCATCCACCATTCGGAAGCTCACCATTTTAATCGAACCGAGGCTGTTCAAGGCCTCTACCGACCTTGCTGCATGAGACGTCCTATATTGATGATCCGTTAGCTGTTGCAACCTTTTCACTTAGGTCCTCACATGACCTTAATCAACAAGATAGTCTTAATGCTTCCCAGCATTCTTGACATAAAATAGTCTTTTAAATACACGTTTCATATACAATTACAATTTTCAACAACTCCCATCTTTCCACATTGTTCTATGTCATTTCTCATTATTCCACATTCTTCTATATTAATTCCCATTGCATCATTCCTTATCCATTCATATCTATTCACATCATCCCACATCCATTTACATGTATCCAGATCTATATCACATCCATTCACATTGTCCTACATCCATTCACATCATTCCACATCCATTCACATCCACTCACATCCATTTCCATCATTCCACATCCATTCACATCCACTCACATCCATTCACATCCACTCACATCCATTCACATCCATTCACTCACATCCACTCACATCCACTCATATCCATTTCCATCCATTCACATCCATTCAGATCATAACACATCCATTCACATCCATTCATATCCACTCACATCTATTTCCATTCATTCACATCCATTCAGATCATAACACATCCATTCACATCCATTCATATCCACTCACATCCATTTCCATTCACTCACATCCATTCAGATTATAAAACATCCATTCAGATCATAACACATCCATTCACATCCATTCATATCCACTCACATCCATTTCCATTCCTTCACATCCATTTCCATTCATTCACATCCATTCAGATCATAACACATCCATTCACATCCATTCACATCCATTCATATCCACTCACATCCATTTCCATTCATTCACATCCATTCAGATCATAACACATCCATTCACATCCATTCATATCCACTCACATCCATTTCCATTCATTCACATCCATTTTCATTCATTCACATCCATTCAGATCATAACACATCCATTCCATTCATTCACATCCATTTCCATTCATTCACATCCATTCAGATCATAACACATCCATTCACATTCATTAACATCCATTCAGATCCACTCACATCCATTTCCATTCATTCACATCCATTCAGATCATAACACATCCATTCAGATCATAACACATCCATTCACATTCATTCACATCCATTCAGATCATAACACATCCATTCACATCCATTCAGATCATAACACATCCATTCAGATCATAACACATCCATTCACATCCATTCAGATCATAACACATCCATTCACATCCGTTCATATCCACTCACATCCATATCCACTCACATCCATTTCCATTCATTCATTCACATCCATTTCCATAACACATCCATTCACATCCATTCATATCCACTCACATCCATTCACATCCATTCACATCCACTCACATCCATTTTCATTCATATCTATTTCCATTCATATCCACACATCCATATCCACTCACATCCATTTCCATTCATTCACATCCATTTCCATTCATATCCACTCACATCCATTTTCATTCATTCACATCCATTCAGATGATAACACATGCATTCACATCCATTCACATCCATTCACATCCACTCACATCCATTCCCATCCGTTCACATCCATTCACTCAGGTTTTGAAAGTACAGTTACTCTACTCTCGATATACTGATAGAACTTCTCATAAGTTTCTACTAATTGCTTGGCTTGGATAAAGACAACCTTTTCTCGATTCTGTTAAATCTAAGTATCAGAGTGTTGTTGAAGGTTTAAAAAGGAAAAATGAACTTTATCAAAAATTTATAGTAAAAACTCATTAAGAGCATTTACGTATTGCGTTTTCATTTCTTAAGCTTCATTAATGAAGACTTTTGATCGATGAATTGGATTCTATAGATGGACATCCTATGTTTAAATCTAAATTTCCATTAAATCTGAATTTTTCGTTCACTTTTTTGGATCCTTGATCCTCTTAGGGATTCAAGCTTTCTTTATAGGGAAACTAGGAATAAATCAATCATACATTAATTCAACTAAGCATGTTTCTGGTCTTTTTCTGGGAAGTCCTTTTCCCGTTCAGAAAGTACTCCAAGATTCTACCTTCCAAGAATCTAGATGTATACTTCGATTTTCCAAAGGTTAAATGTATTCAAAATTCCTTTTCTGATTTAAGATTTATCCCAGTTTTCTCGATGAATATTTTCACATTCTTTCTCAAATTTCTCAAAATAAGATATACTCAATATTCTTCTTTTTGAATAAAAGGTTTATGGGATTTACAAAATCAATTATACTCATATTTTTTCTTTCACTATAAACACTAATTTAAATGAATCATTTCCATAATTCTCATAAATTGAATGATTCTAGAAAAAATGTGCATAACCTTCTTTATTTTTTGACAATTGAATAATGCTCAAAACTCCTCTTTTTGCATAAAATTTATTTCGTATAATTTTATTCCCATAACATGATAATACTCAGAATTCCACTTTTGATAAATAAATAAAAATACTCATATTTTGAAATATGCCAAAAAATCATCATTTAACATTTAAATGTTTGAATCTAGAATATCATAAGAATTCCTCTTTTTTACATCTAGGTTTTTATCCATGTAAAAACAAATATAACCAAAATTTCTCTTTTCTTTTAATTAAATAATTATACATAAATTCTATAAAAGTATTTTCCATAAAAATGACAAAAATCATTCTTTTGACATAACAATATCTATATCTAGAATATGATAGGAATTCCTCTTTTTGCATTATTTAAAATTATGCATAAAAATAAGAATGATCTCTTTTCTGGGAAATTTTGCCACAATTTTGCATAACAATATCTATATCTAGAATATGATAGGAATTCCTCTTTTTGCATTATTTAAAATTATGCATAAAAATAAGAATGATCTCTTTTCTGGGAAATTTTACCACAACTTCGCTGCAATCACTGGAAATGTTCAATTTTTCTAAATTGAATTGAAAACATGTAATGAAAATATGATAGAAACTCCTCTTTTAAACTAAAATTGAATTATGCATTCATAGCATAATTATAACCATAATTATAAGCATAATTATGATTAATTCTCTTGATTAAACTAAAATAACCATTCCTCATTTCTAAAAATGTTAGCATAACCCTCTTTCAATTTAGGATGAGTTAATATGATTTTTCTTTATCACAAATATTTTAAAAGAATTAATCATCCTTTTTTTTCTAGATTTAGAAATCATAAAAATAACTAATCTATTTCTCTAGCTTGTTAAGCTCAGAGTTTGGGTGAAGATAAAGAGATTATTATTAAGAATCATCCTCCTACAAAGGATCTAGCCATAAGAATGACTAATCTTTCCAAAAGAGAGATTTTCTTAAAAGAAACATTATATTTAAGCACAAAAATTAACATTAATCTAAATAGACATTATGAATCTTTGGAAAGTTTGATTTGAAGAAAAAACCATTGCTTAGAAAACTTCTCAAGCTTTAGAGGGGTTGAGAAGAAGAAAATCTTTGAGAGAATTGAAAAAAACCATTAAAATAGGTTTACCTTTTGAACTTCTGTTTCAGGGGAATTTATCTTAGACATTAGGAGAATTTTTCTATCCAAAAATATCTCAATTTTGAATTTTTTCTCTCTAGACATTTTCTCTCTCTAGGCCAAAATAGGATAAAACAATATCTTTTTTCATTTCTGAGGGGGGAATGATTACAAGAGATAGAAGAGGAGGTTCTTACAAGCTATGCATTCCCAATGATGAGGAAACTAAGGGTAAAATTTTGAATGAAGCCCATGAAAACCTTATTGCAGGACATCCAGGTTTCATCAAGACCTACATGTCTATAAAGAAAAGCTTCTTTTGGCCTAGACAAAAAAAGGATGTACTTAATCATGTACGTCAATGCCTGATTTGTCAGAAAGTCAAAGCAGAGAGAGAAAAAATGCCTGGGAAGTGATGAAGTGGGAATGTATCAGTATGGATTTTATTACTGGAATACCATCAGTGCAATCAGGTTACAACTCCATCTTCGTGGTAGTTGATAGACTAACCAAAATTGCCCATCTGATTCCAGTAAAAAAAACCTACAGTGCTGTGGATGTGGCTAGAGTGATCCTCAAGGAAATCATTAGATTGCATGGCCTACCCAGGAGAATAGTAAGTGATTGAGATCCCAAGTTCACGTCAAGATTCTGGACTTCATTCTTTGAAGCAGTAGGAACTTTCTTGGATCTCAACATAGCCTTACCACCCCGAGACCAATGGTCAAATAGAAAGGGTGAACCAAGTAATTGAAGATATACTTCAGTCATGCTTGGCAGGGAACCCAAGAAGTGGCTAAGCTATCTGCACCTCTAGTCGAGTTTGCCTATAATGCTTTGTATCACCAAAGCATCGAGATGAGCCCTTTCAAAGATCTGTAGTATGGGGACAAGACTGCCACACCATCACCTTGGTCTGACCTATTGATTAGGGTGGAGATGTCCAAACAAATGCTTGACAACATGGAGCAGTAGATGCAGTCAATTCGCAGACCTGCCCTGGATAGACAAAAGCAATATGCAGATAAGAAGAGGTCAGACAGAAAGTTGGAAGAAGCAGATATGGTCTTCATTCAAGTACGCCCCAAAAGAAGTTATCTATCTCTTGGGAAGTACAAGAAGTTATCCCCCAGATACTGTGGGCCATATTTGATTACAAAGAAAGTAGGTGACTTAGCCTATGAACTTCTTCTGCCTCCTCATCTCAAAGTACATAATGTACTTCATGTCAGCCTACTTAAAAAGTATGTACCGAGCCCGAATCATGTGCTTAATGATGAACTCTTAACTTCTTCAACCCAAGGGCTGAGATGGAACTCCATCCTGAAGAAGTCCTTGATGTTCGAGCAGGTTCTCAGGAACAGAATTCTAAGAGAACTATTAGTCAAATGGAAGTTCTATCCTTTTGAAGACACCACCCGGGGGAGAGAAAGAAGCCGAACTGATGCAAGATTACCCCAGTTTGCAAGATGAGGACATCTCACGTTTTTCAAGTGGGAGAGAATGTAAAATTCCTCCCAACCTCTCAAGATGTCTAGTTTCTTCCCCTGTAATCAATCCCCTTTTTCGAATAATGAAAGATCTTATTTCTATCTATTTTGGCCCTAGTAGAGAGAGAAAATGTTCTAGAGAGAGATAACTTAGTTTTTAGATATCTTTGGATGAAAAAATATCCTTTCTTATTATTAAAATAAATTTCCCCGAAACAGAAGTTTAAAAAGAAATTCCTAAGGTGTATTAGAAATAAATTATAATCTGCTCAAAAGACCTTAGCCTAAGGGTCCCGATTTTTTGAAAATTTTGGATTAAGGTTTTGAGGGACCAATAAGATTAATCCAAATGTATGGAGGAGATAAATTCAAGAAATAAAGAAAAACCCCCCAAAAATGAGTAAATACTCACATAAGATGAAGAGTGGACTAAGGACCAAAGGAAACATTAAAAAAATGAATTTTTGACACCTCAGAGTGGGGATTCCCCCTCATGAAGGAGACACCTTTTTTCTCATCATTGCTTCCCAATTTTCAAATCAATTAAGTGAGATATTTCATCTCTCCTCTCTCCTATTTCAAGTCTAGTTCCAAAAAGTAAGCTGAACTAACCCAAAAATGGTCAAAAAATTGACCAAATTGATCTGGAAAATTCTAGAATCAGTTTGCTTGGTTTGAGGCTCACTTTTTCCTATAAATAGAAGCCTCTCCCTTTGTAAAAGCTTTATAGTGTGTATGCACTGTTACTCTACTCTTACCCAGAGCCAATTACATTGAATTCACTTGATAATTCAACTGTTTTGACTAAATCCTCTCCAAAGAAATTGGTGGCCACTCTTGATCCAAACAAGAGTAGAACCCTCAATCCCTCAAGCCAAAGGAAAACTTACAAAACTCCATGTAAGCTAAAATTTCTACTCTTTAATTTCAAATCTATGGTTTTTTGATTTCCTTGTTTTTTTATAGTTGATTAAAGTGAATCGTGATGTTATGCCTTGATGAAAAGGCTACCCCCTTCTCTTCCTTAACGAATTCAAGTGAATCGTGATGTTATGCCTTGATGAAAAGGCTACCCCCTTCTCTTCCTTAACAAATTCAACCTTTCTTTATCCTAAAATGAGTAACAAATAAATTGATTACACTTTATTGTTTACTCACTAGAAAGTGAAAATTAAGTAGATTAGAGTACTTTACTTCAAATTGGGATTAATTTTAAATTGAAAATAGAATGTTAAAAATTGAAAAATGGTCAGCCATACAAAGGAGGTTATGGCAAAATTTTCTTGAATTTTGTGAAAAATAAAGTTTATTTTTATGTTATTCTAAAACAGTAATCCGTACCTTTTGTGCATTCTAAAAGAAATATTTTTATTTACTCCATGTACATATTCACCTATGAATATCCATGGATAACATTGATATTAATTATTGAAATCAATTTATATGCATAGAAAGATGCATATTGGAAATCTTTTTATTATAAAACTGTTGTTTTCATTGAGTTTAAATTCTATGCATAGAAAGATGCATATTGAAAAAAAATTTATAAAAGTGTATTTTCATTGAATTTAATTTCTCTGCATGGAAAGATGCAAAATAGATTTTTTTTAAATTATAAAAGTGTTATTTTCATTGAATTCAATTTCTATGCATAGAAAGATGCATAATAGAAATTTTTTATTATAAAAGTGTTGTTTTCATTGAATTTAAATTCTATGCATGGAAAGATGCATAATAGAAATTTTTTTATTATAAAAGTGTTATTTTCATTGAATTTAATTTCTATGAATGGAAAGATGCATAATAGAAATTTTTTTATTATAAAAGTGTTATTTTCATTGAATTTAATTTCTAGGCATAAAAAGATGCATAATGGAAATTTTTTTATTATAAAAGTGTTATTTTCATTGAATTTAATTTCTATGCATGGAAAGATGCATAATAGAATTTTTTTTTACTATAAAAGTGTGTTATTTTCATTGAATTCAATTTCTATGCATAGAAAGATGCATAATAGAATTTTTTTAATTATCAAAGTGTTGTTTTCATTGAATTTAAATTCTATGCATGAAAAGATGCATAATATAAATTTTTTTTATTATAAAAGTGTTATTTTCATTAAATTTAATTTCTATGCATGGAAAGATGCATAATAGAAATTTTTTTATTATAAAAGTGTTATTTTCACTGAATTTAATTTCTATGCATGGAAAAATGCATAATAGAAAATTTTTTATTATAAAAGTGTTATTTTTATTAAATTTAATTTCTATGCATAAAAAGATGCATAAAGAAATTCTTTTTATTTTAAAAGTGTTATTCCTATTAAATTGATTTTATGCATAAATAGATGCATAAAAGGATTTTCTTTTATATAAAAGTGTTATTTCCATTGAAGCTGGATTTTATGCATAAAAGGATTTTCTTTTATATAAAAGTGTTATTTCCATTGAAGCTGGATTTTATGCATAAATAGATGCATAAAGAATTTTTATATCAAAAATAGATTTCTCTTTAATTCTATGAGTATTTGATAAATGAATAAGTAAATACTCTAGGAGAGAAATTTCTATCGTTTTATATTCACTCGGATTGTAAAGAGAAAATTTAGAAAATCTATCAATTGAGAATTTTAGATAAATGATTAATCCCTCATCGGAATTCGTGATTAATTTAGAAGAAATAGTTAAGTGAATATTCAATGAATGAAATTTAATAAAATAGTAACTGAAATATCACCCCCTTTTCAAGAAAGATAGTTCAGGAAAAACCTTATCAGACTCGAACCCTGAATCAGACCATGATCGACCAAACTCTTTCGTCAGTTTCGACGAGGAAAGAAGATGTGACCAGTTCAAGAAAATACACTCAAATATCCCACCAAATCTGAAACTAAGTTATGACCCTTTGAATTGATCTAAGGATCAAGGTTACAGAATTCGAGGAATTTCTGTTTTGAAATTCAGTATTACGATTATGAAGTTTTGGGGATACTGATTTAAGATATACTTATTGATTCAAAAGAAAATCAAACTGAAAACTTGCATAGAAACCCTGTTTTCTCAAAGGATTGTCTTATGCCAGAATGCTAGAGGGAGCATTTGGTATGTGTTTTTCTAAGGGAAGTTCGGTTGCAACAACTGGCGGGGAGTGTTCAAAGGACAGCTCACGCAGCAAAGCCTATGCCCAGGTCTTGACCAGCCTCGGTACGGTTAAAATGGTGCACTTTCGGTACGATGGACGAGGGTCGACGAAGCGGTCCTTGAGTGAAGTGCCAGGACACCTAAGGAGGATCCTGGAGGGTTCTGACCAAGCGATGCACAAGCTCGCGGTGCCTAGGACACCCATGCGTATGTCGTGGAAGATTTGTATGATGGATCAATGATTATTGTATTACTGGATCTCGTTGTTTTGCTGACCAGCTAGTCTTAACACGGAGAGTCCAAAGTGATATTATTTTTTTTTAAACAAGAATTGGATGGAAATTTTAAGTTATGACATGTGTAATCAATAACTGTTTGTCAATAGATTGTTTTATAAGTTAAAGTTTAAAGAGGAGTGTGTGCATATCTATATTCGAAAGCAAAAGTTAAGAAAGGCATTCAATTATGGGTGGGTGAGTAATTGTCTAGTTCTACCAATTCCACTGGTAACCCATGGGCTGGATGGGGTTAGAGTAGAGTTTTAATAATGAAATTGATTAATAGGAATAGGATTAGAACTCGAGTAGTTAAATAAAAACCTGAAGACTTCTCAAATGAATAGATCAACTGCAGACAGTTAGAAAAAAAAACGTTGATTTCTTCAAGTTAATTCAATAATAGTTTTCCTTCTATTTGGTTTAATCAAGTGAAGGTTAGTTTAGTCTCTTGACCCCGTTCAAAAATTCGTTAAGGAAATAAAAAAGGTGGAATCGTCCCCGTTTTTCAAGCAAGGAAAATTTTATTGATTTTGGTTTCAGAATGACCACCAGATTAGTCTCATGTCTGGACATTCGAGGGCGAGGCCCCGAGTGGGAAACCCTGCCCTACGCAAGAAGAAGCTACTTCCACTGCTAACAGCCGGGAATCCGGTGTGCCGGGGGTAGTGGGATCTCACAAATCCACAAAGATATTGAGGCTTTCTAGAATAGACAAAAGAAGTATGCTGAGATAAGAAGAGAACGGAGAGAGTGTTTGAAGAATCAGATATGGTCTTCATTCGAGTACAACCCAAAAGAAGTTCTTTATCTCTAGGGAAGTACAAAAAGCTATCTCCTAGATACTATGGACCGTACATCGTTACAAAGAAAGTAAGAGATTTAGCCTATGAACTTCTTCTACCTCCCCATCTCAAGGTACATTATGTGTTTCATGTCAGTTTGATTAAAAAGTCATGTGCTAGATGATGAGCAATTAACTTTTCTGACTCAAGGTCAGATGAAACTCCAACCCAAAGAAATCCTAGATGTTCGGGAGAAGGCTCTCAAGAATAGAGTCCTTAGAGGACTCTATTCTTGAGTTCTACTCTTTAGAGGATGCCACTTGGGAAAAAGAAGAGCAACTGGTAAAGGATTACCCCCACTTTGCGAGATGAGGACATCTCGTACTTTTCAAGTGGGAGAGGATGTAAGATTCCTCCTCAGCTCCTAAAGATGTATAAAGTTCTCCTTTCAGTCCCCTATAATCATCCCCTTTTTCAGAATACAAAAAGGTGTTGTTTTTCCTTGTTTTTGCTAAGAGAGAGATAATATAGTTTTGAGATATTTTTGGATACAAAGTTATCCTTTAAATTTAAGATGAAATCCCCTGAAACAAAAGTTTAAAAAGAGTTTTCCAATATGCATTAGAAATTAATTGAATATGTGCACTCGATCAGCCTAGGGATAGTTGTTTTCAAAAAATTATGGATTAAGGTCCAAAGAGTGTTCTAATGGGCCAATGGGGTTAATCCAAGTGTTTGAATAAGAAAAATGCAAGAAGAAAAGAAAATCCACCAAAAATGAGTCAATTCTCACATAAGATGAAGAGTTGACTAGTACTGGTACTTAATAGTATAAAAATGGAAATTTTGACACCTCAGGAGGGTGAGTGGAGCTCATGAAGGAGGCGCCTAGAATCCTCATCATTTTCCCATTTTGTAATTCAAAAAAATGAGATATTTTATCTCTCCTCTCTCCTCTTCCAAACCTCCTCTTCCAAACTAGATCAAAAAAGTGGGCCCAACTAGTTTAAAACTTGTCCAAATTGGATTAAACTGAAGCTGGAAGCCTCTAGATCCCAATTGGACTTGGTTGGTGGCCTCCCTCTCCTATAAATATAATCCCATTCCTTTGTATTTTCATCTTAGTGTATTTACATGCTAGTGTAATTTTCATTTTAGTGTAATTCCATTATCCCTCTCCTTTGCCTCTCCATTGTGAAGCTTTGGAGCTTCACTAAACCTCTTCTTATCTTGAAGACTACCCTCTTCTCTTGGTGGCCAAGCCTCTTCCTTGAGGGATACACATCTCTTTTACAACCTAAAGAATCAATCACACCAAGGGTAAGCCTAAACAAATGATGTTTATTCTCTTCTTTAAATGTCAATCTTCTTCCCAACCTCTCTACATGCTTGGGAAGCATTTTATTTTGTGGTTTCTTCTTAAAACCATGCCCTTCTTGATTTATGATGAATTAATGTTAATCTCCTATGCTTAAGTGTACTATATGCTTAGGTTTATGCGTAAAGAATTTTTATATTAAAAGAGGAAGACCCGCCATATTTTTATGTAATTATGTTTATGCGTAAATGTAATAATGCTAAAAGAGGAATTCTCATGATATTCTATGCATAAACATTTTAAATGCTAAAAGAAGGATTTTTGGTACATTTTCGAATATACAATTATAGTATGTGTATGCATAAATGTCTAAATTTTAAATATGATATTCATGGTATGTATATACATGAATATTTTTGTTTATCAAAGAAAAATTTTCATCATATCTTTAAATAGGAATATGCATAATTAATTTTGGTATCAAAAGGGAATGTTTCATCATATTTTTGCCTAGATTCAAATGGAGAAGAGAATATTTAAGAATATTTCTATGTGAATATTTTAATAAAATGATGTATGCATATTTATTAAAGGATAATTTAGAAAAATGAGTATCCTTGTTAAATTCCATTATTCATGAGTAGAATTATTTATAGTTCTTTTATATCCAAAGTAGAATGAATTTTCATAATATTGGATGTTTATCCTTATGTAGAAATCACAGTTATTTTATGAGATAAATGGAGAAATATCTTTAGGAAATAAATTCAAGTAATTTGGTGCTAGACCATGACCACTTGGGAAAGGTGGGTCAGTAAGATGCCTGCCCATCTCTTCAATCATAAATCAAGCCAAGACTTGTGACCATTCCCATTTCTTCAGTACTACGAAGAAGGGATAACCGTCTGATTTAGAGATTTTCCCCTAAGACCCGAAATCATCTAGAAATAAGTTAGGAATTCGTTTGATTATAATTGATGGATGGATCAACCAAGATACAAGATTCGTGATTTTCATTGAGGAAGTTTGGGTTTTGAAAAAAGGGTCTTGTAAAACCAATACTAGAGATGTCTTCTTGTAAAATGGCTTTTCGTGGTGAGAAGAAATCAAACTCGATGGGAAAATCCTACTTGCATAGAAACTCTGTTTTTGTAAAGGATTGTCTTACGCCAAAATGTTGGAGGAAGCATTTGGTTTATTGTTTAATCTAAGGAGAGCTTACGTTGCAACAGCCGGCGGGGCAGGGAGTCATTGAAGGACGTCTCTCGCGCAACAAAGCATGCCAAGAACTTGACCAGCCTCGGTACGGTTAAAAATGGAGCACTTCTAGTACGATGGGCGAGGGACAATGAAGTGGTCCCTAAGTGAAGTGCTAGGACACCTAATGAGGATCCTAGAGGGTTCTGACCAGGCGATGCTCGGGCTCGTTGTTGCAAGATAACCATGTGTATGTCGAGGGAGATCTTCATGGATTAGCGAGAAATGTATTTAAGTAAACTAGAAACTAGGAAATTGGATCTCGTTGGTTGACTAGACGGTCTTCAATAGAGAGTCCGAATGACACTTGATTGGAAAACAATGGAGATGCAATACTAAGGATTATGATGGAAATATTGTGGTTTTATTGTAATTTTGTCTTGAAAATAGTTGAATCTGAGAAAAGGCAATTTCATATTGGGTGCGTAAGTGGTGTGTCTATTTAATATATTTGCATGAGTGCTAACTCTTTTCCCTGGTACTCAAGACAAAACACAACCAAATTTTTATAAAGAGGGATCCCACCAATACAGTGGTTGGGTGGTTGGCTAACCCATGCGTCGGTTGGTGTTAGGCTGGATCAGCAGATTCCTACAATAAAGTTCAGTTATGTTCAAGTTATGATAGTTGAAGTAAGTCACAGGGTAATTCTTGTTCTATGGGAAAGAATCAATGATTGTGCCTCACTCGAGGGAAAAAAAGCGATTATCTCTATGAACCAAGTGCAAGTCCCTCCTTGATTCGGCCATGTGACCTGCGGGTTCGGTTGGAATACAAAGGATAGCTAAGGCTCTTGACCTCGTTAGATAAATTCTCGTTAGAAGATTTTCCTGGAGGAATTGCCTGTGCTTTTTAGGCGAGGAAAGTTTTTCCAATTTCGATTTTGGAAGAACCGTTGGACTAGTTCCTTGCCGAACAGCAAGGAACTAGATAAATTCTCGTTAGAAGATTTTCCTGGAGGAATTGCCTGTGCTTTTTGGGCGAGGAAAGTTTTTCCAATTTCGATTTTGGAAGAACCGTTGGACTAGTTCCTTGCCGAACAGCAAGGCCCTGAGTGGGAAGCTTTGCCCTACGCAAGAGGTTGCTACTTCCATTTTTGCTAACACTCCGGAGTTCGATATCATCCAGACTTACTCCATCAACACAACCCACAACCTAAAGGCGTACCCAAAATTTTTGTAAATGCGATGGCCCACTACTTTAAAGGTGATGACACCAATGCACCCTTGCCCATTTCCTATAATGGACATGTGGCCAAAGGCATCCTAGATGGAGGTGCTGTCATAAGCATCCTCACAAGAACATGCATGGACTCAAGGTAAAAGTCTCTGTGACATCACATTCCACCTCACATTTGTAGTCATGGACTTTTGTATTGCCTCATCTGACAGCATCTTGGGTAGATCCTTCATGCAATAAACACAACTGATCCATGACTGGGACACACATCATGTCTACCTCCGCAAAGGGTCTCAAACACTCAAGGTTAATTTATATAGTTGGCACTCACATCCCATGGCCAAAGATTATGTGACCACTATTAGGAGAAATGATCTCTTTGTTTGCGATGCTTGTCATCAAGCCCTTGATGATGAACGGGTGACATGCACGGTCGCTTCTATCAATAGTGACAAAGTCAACCATGACTAGCTGAAAATACTTGCTACACTTGACACCCTCCCCGATCGCAAACTCGGCATGCAATTCGTGCTCCCAAATGGCCAAAAGGCTTCATGAACCCTACAAAGCCATTGCCTCACTTGACACCCTGAGTGTAAGTGTAGCTCCACAACCTAAAACAACCACCCTTAGGATCTGGATAGATTTCCCCTTTGGCAAAAATATGCAACAAAAGTGTGCTTTGTTGTTTCCCACAGCAAGCCATAATCTTTTGCCATGGGAAACATAGGTGTCTCTGGGCAAACCATCTCTTAAAACTGCCCATGCCAGAATTCAGTTTCTTGGTGGGGACAACTCATACCAAGCCTTGGATCTTTTACACAAACTATACATACTATCTCTAACCCATTGGCTTGTAAGTTTTACATGGTTCCCATAGGTGAAACAAAAGAAGCACTCATCCTTGGTGGAATTTGGGTCAAGAAAACTACCAGTACAATCAACTCCGCTGACAACACAGCTACCCTCAAGCTTCCACATTGCAAGGTAACAATGATCCTTTGGTATGGGGAGTGCATTGAATCCTATCCTCTTTCCCCACTAATTGCTTCCACAAAGGGTACTCCCTCACCCCCCACAATAACTGGTAAGTCTTCCACTGCCCCTGAACTTCAACCAGACCTAAACCCACTAAGAATATGGATTGGACTCCCGGCTAAGAATGGTCTCCAATGGTGGCAAGCCTAGATATATCCCATGGTCCACACCAATCTCATATTCTTAGAGCCATGGAAAGCTCTTGGAAAACCCACACTAACAAAAGAAGACACTTACATTCAAATATCACACGAAATGTATCTAATGAGTGTTGGGTATTTCATGCCTAAAATTTCTATAGGAACTAACCAGGGTATTTCATTCCTAAAATTTCTATAAGAACTAACCAGGGTATTTCTTTCCTAAAATTTATATAGGAACTAACCAGGGTATTTCATTCCTAAAATTTCTATAGGATTTAGCCAGCTGGAGTGCAGATTTCATGTTATTGTTAATGTAGGGGCACTTCCAGGCCGGATTATCATTGGAAAAGAGTGGATTGATGCCACTCACTGCCAAATCAATTGGTGCAAAGAAACGGCCACCATAGAAATCAACGGAAAAAATTACATTATCTTCTTGTGTCCCCAAGAGGAAAAAATACACACACCCTCCCATCCTCCTCACTGCCACACCCCATGCCTCACCAAAGCCAATCAAAAGGCCACTGTCGACACCATCTAACATAGACAGTCAAGCTTTGTTGTTGTCGACAATTCCCCTAAACTCTCCATCCTAGACCACCAACACTACAAGCACCCTGACCTCATATCTTTATCATGACAATCAATGGTGGGTGCCCAAGAATCTTCTTACCACTCAGGGATCATGCGCCGGCGGACCCATGTTAGGCATAGCACGGAACCATGTTAAGTACAGTACACGTAGAAGCACTCATGCACCGCGGGTAGGCACGTTAGGCCTCCCGCATTGCAAGTGCCTCCTGGGGTTACCCTCCCCCCCTTGATGGTGAGATTGCTGAAATGTGGAAACGGGACCGAAATGGTGGATACGATGGACCGGTGAGTCGTGCCATACCCAACGGGCAAAAGATGCGACAAGGCTGGGCAGATCATGGATGGAAGGCAAGTCCCAAGTCTAGGCTGTTTGGGCACTACACCTTCTATTGATGTATGTATCCTTGATACGATGACTTTGCAGAAGAGATGGATGTCTATGTTCACAAGGGATTGGATAGTTGTGAATCTACTTGGTGTGATGCTTTATGACGTGGACATATGTGATTCTCATAGTGTGGATGGCTTTTTTTTAATCCACCTATGGTAGATTTTGCACATGCATTGATTTGTGTGGAAAACCATACTAGGGATTCACCTATGGATCTGCTTTGAAGGATGGTACATGGACTACATTTGTGAATCCAACTTATGATACTTTTTTGAGTTTGGAGTGGAAAGTTTATAACTGTGAGCTCTATGAGACCGCTTCATGTGTGGATGCCTTATCGAAGTCTAGTGTTGATGAGGATCATGCTTATGATGGTCTCGAGGATTGTACCTTCGACACGTGGGTAGATTACACGTGATGATGGTTATACACATGGTGATTTGACATGTATTGATCTGAGTGTTGTGCACTATAGTGATGCCTTACATACACTGGGCCTATTGGAAATGCTTCTTATTTTCGTGACATGTATGGCGATTTTCCTTGTACATGGGACATTGACAGGTGCTATACTTATTGCATAGACAATGCAATAGAGAGAGTTGTACCTATGGGGGGTTTGTGAGATTATCATTGTACTACCACCATGGATGATTATGATGATGCCTGTATGCTTGTAGGATTCCTCCCTCCAGCTTTTTGAGATGTAAAGATTATAATACATAATTCCACCATCCAGGCTATACCCTTGAACTCGGTTCAACTCCAGAAGAGTTTCACTTTCTTGCATAAGTAGGGTAGCAACAGGGCCAAAGAATCTATCCTGCATGATCTTCTCTCTTGCTTCATTAATTAATGGATTTGACACCACTGTGATTGCAAGCAAGGAGGCTTTTCTGCTGAGGGCATCTGCTACCACATTTTCTTTTCTTGGGCGGTACTTCATTTCAAAATCAAATTCTTGCAGGGTCTGCATCCACCTTCTTTGGCGCATGTTGAGATTCTTCTGAGTGAATATCCACTTTAAGCTCTGATCATCTGTCAAATCAAAGTGAATCTTTGACCCAGTAGGTAATAGCTCCACAACTTTAGGGCATATACTACTATAAGTAGCTCCAGGTCATGAACAGCATAATTTGTCTCATGCGTTCTGAGTTTTTGGGATTCATAGGCCACCGCATGACCTTCCTGCATGAGTGCACCTCCCACGGCAAAACCACTGGCATCAGTTTACTACCTCAAAGGGTAGAGAGAAATCTGGAAATTTCTGAACGGGATTGGTTTTTACCAAGGCGGTCTTCAGCTAATTAAAAGCGCTCTAACACCTGGCAGACCATTGGAACGGGATATTCTTCTTGAGAAGATTAGTCAGGGGGAAGCTATGCTTAGGTATAAAAATTCTATACCAAAACCAGTTAATCCCAAGAATCCTCTAACTTCTTTCATTGTCTTTGGTTGAGGCCAATCTATGACTGCTTGGACTTTTGTGCAATCTGGAGGAATTCCGTCTTTTGATACCAGAAAGCCCAAGTATTCAACATGGTCGGTAGAGAAAGTGCATTTGATCTTTTTTGCAAAGAGTTGGTGCTTCCTTAGAATCTCAAGAACTTTTCGGACGTGAGCTTCATGGTCAGCTGCATTCTTTGAGTAAATCAGAATATCATCAAAGAAAACAAGAACAAAATCATCCAAGTATTCTCTGAGAATGTCCTGCATTAGGCAATTGAATGTAGCTGGGGCATTTGTCAATCAAAACGGCATGACTGTAAATTCATAGTGCCCATATATCGAATATTGATGGCTATCTTTGGGATATCTTGCTCATTAATCCTGATCTGATAATACCCTGATTTGAGATCTATTTTTGTGAAGATCTGGGATCCACTTAGCCTGTCCAGAAGCTCATCAATTTTGGGGATCTGTCAACTTGAGACCGCTGTAATCCACATAGAGTCTTAGCATTCCATCCTTCTTTTTCTGAAAGAGAACTGGCGCTCCCCAAGGTGAAACACTGGGTCTTACAAACCCTTGTTCTAACAGTTGCCTAAGTTGCTCCTTGAGTTCAATGACTTCAGGGACTGGTATTCTATATGTGCACTGGGCTACTAGCTGAGTGCTCTGGGGGTCAATTCTATCACATGATCTACTTCCCGAATTGGAGGCATCTCTGTTAGCTCTGCTGGGAATAAATCATCATACTCACTTAACCATTCTAGTTCTTTAGCCTTTAACTTTGTGTCTACCGGATTCATTTTGAAAACGTAAATAAGCTGCTTCTTTCTAAGTCCTTTCAATAACTTAGAAGCTTTTACTAATTGCAAACCTGGGGATCGTGAAATTCGAGTTCCTTGAACTTTGTTTCCATGAAGGTCACAGAACGAAATGGTTCCATTGTGACAGTGAATGTCAGCTTGATTTTTGTGGAGCCAATCCATTCCAAGGATCCCGTCGAAAACTCCCAAAGGTAGGACTCTAAACTGACACAGTCAGTTATATTCCCATATAGATTAAAGTGAATACGATCTGTCTCAAGGTGAGTGAAAAGGATCTTCCCACTGGCCAATTCAACTTGCATAAGTTTCCTAGATTTTTGTTCTAAGACTAGCTTACGCAAGCATCCAGGGGAAATAAATGAATGAGTACTGCTTGAATCAATCAAAAGTTTGAATGACTTACCCTTATACTTAGCTGGAGTATGGATGACAGAGAATTGACGATTTGGCCCTTGGTTTTCAATTGCGGCATAAATCTAACCTCTTTCCTCTTCCATTACATGTGCTATTGTAACTGCTCTGGCTGTTGCAGATTGGGACGGAACTCTTTCTCTTTGGTTACCCCAGTTTTGGGAGGGAGTTTTGAGATTACTCTGTACTACAGAGGCAGATGGCTGAGCTGGATTCCTCCTGGGATTGCCCTGATCTTGATGAGACGGACCCTGATTTGATTGATAGGAAGGGGTTGGTCTCTGCATTCTAGGTCTTTGACTTCCCTGTCCTCTTGACATGGCAGGAGTCGGGCAGTCTTTAAGCTGGTGACCGAAACCATGACATCTAAAACATCTGTTCTCACTTCTAAGCTCATCCCTCTGAGTCCTTGAAAAAGGTGGGGTTTCTGAGTTCTGAGAGAAGGGCCTTCCTTCACTTCTGAATCTACCAGCATCTTAATTTTGATTGGGGCCTTGCTCCCTCTTTGGGGGAGGAAAGTTTGAAGAACTTCTCGGGGTTTGGAACCTTTTAAAGTTTGAGGGTGTAGGCTTTGGCGGGACCTTGACAACAAATGCCTTGGCAAGTCCTTTGCCATTCTGACAGCTTCCGCCCCATTGACACTGGTTTGGCATTTTTCACCAAAGTGTCGAATGGCTCGTTCATTCCTTGAATGAATCTGGTCAGCTACTCTTCATCCAAAAGTGGAGAATATTTAAGGAGAAGGGCAAATGCCTGATGGTATTAAACAGAAATTCTTCAAATTCTGTAACCTTGATCCTCAAATGAATTCGAAGGGTCATAACTTAGTTTCAGATTTGGTGGGAGATTTGAGTGTATTTTCTTGAATTGGTCACATCTTCTTTCCTCGAAACTGACGAAAGAGTTTGGTCTTGGTCATGATCTGATTCAGGGTTCGAGTCTGATAAGGTTTTTCATGAACTTTCTTTCTCGAAAAGGGGGTGATATTTCAGTTACTATTTTATTGAATTTCACTCATTGAATATTCACTTAACTCATTTCTAAATTAATCACAAATTTCGATGAGAAATTAATCATTTATCTGAAATTCTGACTTCGATAGATTTTTTGAATTTTCTCTTTACAATCTGAGTGAATATAAAACGATAGAAATTTCTCTTTACAATCCGAGTGAATATAAAACGATAGAAATTTCTCTTCACAATCCGAGTGAATATAAAACGATAGAAAATTCTCTTTACAATCCGAGTGAATATAAAACGATAGAAATTTCTCTCTTAGAGTATTTACTTATTCATTGATCAAATACTCATAGAACTAAAGAGAAATCTAATTTTGATATAAAAATTCTTTATGCATCTATTTATGCATAAAATCCAACTTCAATGGAAATAACACTTTTATATAAAGAAAATCCTTTTATGCATCTATTTATGCATAAAATTAATTTAATAGGAATAACACTTTTAAAATAAAAAGAATTTCTTTATGCATCTTTTTATGCATAGAAATTAAATTCAATGAAAATAACACTTTTATAATAAAAAATTTTCTATTATGCATCTTTCCATGCATAGAAATTAAATTCAATGAAAATAACACGTTTATAATAAAAAAATTTCTATTATGCATCTTTCCATGCATAGAAATTAAATTCAATGAAAATAACACTTTTATAAAAAAATCTATTATGCATCTTTCCATGCATAGAATTTAAATTCAATGAAAACAAAACTTTTATAATAAAAATTTTCTGTTATGCATCTTTCTCTGCATAGAAATTGAATTCAATGAAAATAACACTTTTATAGTAAAAAACATTTCTATTATGCATCTTTCCATGCATAGAAATTAAATTCAATGAAAATAACACTTTTATAATAAAAAAATTTCCATTATGCATAGAAATTAAATTCCATGAAAATAACACTTTTATAATTAAAAAATTTCTATTATGCATCTTTCCATGCATAGAAATTAAACTCAATGAAAATAACACTTTTATAATAAAAAAAATTCTATTATGCATCTTTCCATGCATAGAATGCAAATTCAATGAAAACAACACTTTTATAATAAAAAATTTCTATTATGCATAGAAATTGAATTCAATGAAAATAACACTTTTATAATAAAAAAATTTCTATTATGCATCTTTCCATGCATAGAAATTAAATTCAATGAAAATAACACTTTTATAAAATAAGATTTTTTTTTTCAATATGTATCTTTCTATACATAGAATTTAAATTCAATAAAAACAAGACTTTTGTAATAAAAAGATTTCCAATATGCATCTTTTTGTGCATAGAAATTAATTTTAATAATTAATATT
The DNA here is from genome assembly GCF_041138505.1 of Cibotium barometz. Lineage (NCBI taxonomy): Eukaryota > Viridiplantae > Streptophyta > Polypodiopsida > Cyatheales > Cibotiaceae > Cibotium > Cibotium barometz. The sequence continues at coordinate 2,843,896 of NC_141072.1, read as the reverse complement.
AATGATATCCATGCATATTCATAGGTGAATATGTACATGGAGTAAATAAACATATTTCTTTTATAATGCACAAATGGTGGGGATTACTCTTTTAGAATAATATAAAAATAAACTTTATTTTCCACAAAATTCAAGAAAATTTTGCCATAACCTCCTTTGTATGTTGACCATTTTTTAATTTTTAACATTCTATTTTCAATTTAAATTTAATCCCAATTTGAAGTAAAGTACTCTAATCTACTCAATTTTCACTTTTTAGTGAGTAAACAATAAGAAAAGTTTAACCAATTTATTTGTTACTCATTTTAGGATAAAGAAAGGTTGAATTCTTAAGGAAGAGAAGGGGCTAGCCTTTTCATCAAGGCATAACATCAGGATTCACTTCAATCAACTATAAAAAAAACAAGGACATCAGAAAACCATAGATTTGAAATTAAAAAGTAAAAATTTTAGCTTACATGGAGTTTTGTAAGCTTTCCTTTGGCTTGAGGGATTGAGGGTTCTACTCTTGTGTGGATCAAGAGTGGCCACCAATTTCTTTGGAGAGGATTTAGTCAAAAATAGTTGAATTATCAAGTGAATTCAATGTAATTGGCTCTCGGTAGGAGTAGAGTAGTAGTGCATAAACACTATTAAGCTTTTACAAAGGGGGAGGCTTCTATTTATAGGAAAAAGTGAGCCTCAAACTAAGCAAAGTGATTCTAGAATTTTCCAGATCAGTTTGGTCAATTTTGACCATTTTTGTTCAGCTTACTTTGTGGAACTAGACTTGAAATAGGAGAGAGGAGAGATGAAATATCTCACTTAATTGATTTTAAAATTGGGAAGCAATGATAAGAAAAAAGGTGCCTCCTTCATGAGAGGAAATCCCCACTCTAAGGTGTCAAAAATTTATTTTTTTAATGTTTTCTTTGGTCCTTAGTCCAGTCTTAATCTTATGTGAGTATTTACTCATTCTTGGGGGGTTTTTTTTTATTTCTTCAATTTATCTCCTCCCTACATTTGGATTAATCTTATTGGTCCCTCAGAACCTTAATCCAAAATTTTCAAAAAATCTGGACCCTTAGGCTAAGATCTTTTGAGCAGATTATAATTTATTTCTAATACACGTTAGGAATTTCCTTTTAAAATTCTATTTCGGGGGAATTTATTTTAATAAGAAAGGATATTTTTCCATCCAAAGATATCTAAAAACTGAGTTATCTCTCTCTAGAACATTTTCTCTCTCAGGCCAAAACAGGTAGAAACAAGATCTTTTATTATTCAGAAAAGAGGATTGATTAGAGGGGAAGAAACTGGACATCTTGAGGGGTTGGGGAGAAATCTTATAGGATTGACTGCATTTGCTGCTCCATATCATCTAGCATCTGTCTAGACATCTGGACCCTGATCAATGGGTCAAACCAAGTTAATGGTGTGAGGCAATCTTGTCCATACAGAGCTTTGAAAGGGATCATCCTGATACTTCGGTGATAAGAGGAATTATAAGCAAACTCAACTAGATGTAAGTAGCTTAACCACTTCCTAGGTTCTCTGCCACCACAGCATGACTGAGAAGGATATCTCCTATAAGCAAACTCAACTAGATGTAAGTAGCTTAACCACTTCCTAGGTTCTCTGCCACCACAGCATGACTGAAGGATATCTCCTATTACTTGGCTCACTCTTTCTATCTGGCCATTTGTCTTGGGGTGATAGGCTGTAGAGTGAGATCTAAGAAAGTTCCCACTGCTTCAAAGAATGCAGTCCATAACCTTGACGTAAACTTAGGATCTCGATCGCTCACTATCCTTCTGGGTAAGCTATGCAACCTAAAAATCTCCTTGAGGAAGACTCTAGCAACATCCACTATAGTGTAGGTTTCTTTTATTGGAATCAGATGGGCAACCTTGGTTAGTCTGTTAACTACCACAAAAATGGAGTTATAACTTGATTGCACTGACGGTAGTCAAGTAACAAAATCCATATTGACACATTCCCACTTCATATGTGGAATGTCTAAGGGCTGCAGCTTTCCTGGCATCTTAATTCTTTCTGCCTTGACTCTTTGACATACTAAACACTGATGCACATGATTACGTACATCCCTTTTGAGTCCTGGCGCCAAAAGAAACTCTTCTTTACAGACATGTAGGTCTTTATGAAACCTGGATGTTCAGCTATCGGGCTATCATGGGCTTCTCTCAGAATTTTTCCCTTTGTTTCCTCATCATTGGGAATGCACAGCCGATTATTGTAATACATGCATCCTTCATCCAATCTGTACTCAAGAACTCGACTCATCTCGTGAGGAGTCTTGCTTTCCTGCATAAGTTGGGTAGCAATAGGGGCAAAGAATTTGTCCTCTTCCATGATCTTCTCTCTTGCTTCACTGATCGACGGATTTAACACCAATGTTATTGCAAGAAAGGAGGCTTTCCTACACTAAGCGCATCTGCTACCACATTTTCCTTCCTTGGCTAGTACTTAATCTCAAAATCAAATTCTTGCAAGGTGCATCCACCTTCTTTGACACATGTTGAGATCCTTTTGGGTGAAGATCCACTTCAGACTTTGATGATCTGTCAATCAAGGTGAATCTCTATCCCAAGAGATAATGTCTCCACAGCTTTAGAGGATAAACTACTGAGAGTAACTCCACGTCATGGATATCATAATTTCTCTCATTCATTCTAGGCTTTCTGGATTCATAGGCTACTGCATGACCTTCCTACGCATGAGTGCACCTCCTAGGGCAAAGCCACTAGCATCTGCCACTACTTCAAAGGGTATGGAAAAATCTGGCAATTTAAGAACAAGGTTGGTTACTAAGGCTGTCTTCAGCTTATCGAAAGCACTCTGACACATAGCAGTCCAACGAAATAGAGAACTCTTCTTGAGAAGGTTGGTCAAAGGAGATGCTATTTAAGCATACCTGGGTATAAAGATTCGATACCACCCGGTTAATCCTAAGAATCCTCTAGCTTCTTTCATTGTCTTGGGCTCTGGCCAATCTAGGACTGCTTGGATTTTAGTGGGGTCAGGAGAATTCCCATCCTTAAAGGAGATGCTATTTAAGCATACCTGGGTATAAAGATTCGATACCACCCGGTTAATCCTAAGAATCCTCTAGCTTCTTTCATTGTCTTGGGCTATGGCCAATCTAGGACTGCTTGGATTTTAGTGGGGTCAGGAGAATTCCCATCCTTAGATACTATAAATCCCAAGTATTTGACATGGTCACAGTAGAGAAAGTATACTTGCTCTTTTTTGCAAAGAGTTGGTGCTTCCTTAGGATCTCTAGGACTTTACGCACATGATCTTCATGATCTACTGCATTCTTAGAGTATACCAGAATGTCATAAAAAAGAAGACAAGAACAAATTCATCCAAGTATTCTCTGAGAATATCCTGCATGAGAAGATTAAACGTAGCTAGGGCATTTGTTAATCTGAATGGCATGATTGTAAATTCATAATGCCCATAGCGAGTATTAAAGGCTATCTTTGGGATATATTGATCCTTGATTCTCATCTAGTAATATCCAAATTTGAGATCTATCTTTGTGAACATTTGGGTTCCACTTAACTTATCCAAAAGTTCATCAATCCTAGGGATAGGATACTTATTTTTTATTGTCAAAACTGATTTAATCCTCTGTAATCAATACAAAGTCTTAACGTTCCATCTTTCTTTTTCTAAAAGAGAACGGGTACACCCTAAGGTGAAACACTGGGTCTTATGAATCCTTGCTCTAACAACTGTCTTAACTGCTCCTGCACGACGCTGGGCTATCGGGGCTGAGCTCCAGGGGTTATCTCTATCTCATGATCTACTTCATGAGTTAGAGGCATCTCAGTCAGCTCTTCTGGGAATACATTAGCATACTCACTTAGCCACTCTGGTTCCTTAGCCTTGGATTTTTTGTCTACTGGATTCATTTTAATGACATAGACTGCTTGCTTCTTTCTAAGTCCCTTCAACAACTTAGAAGCTTTGACTAACTGTAGAACTAGGGATCCAGAAATTCTAGTTCCTTGAACTTGATTCCCGTGAAGGTCGAGGAAAGAGATGGTTCCATTGTGACAGTAGTTAGCCTGATTCTTATATGGAGCCAATCCATTCTAAGGATTTTGTCATAGATTCCCAAGGGTAAGACTCTGAACTAGCAATCTATTACACTCCCATTTAGATTAAACTGAATACGGTCTGTCTCATGGTATGTGAAAATATTCCCACTGGACAATTCTACTTGCATAGGTTTCCCTGTTTTATGATCTAGGACTAACTTACGCAAACATCCTGGGGAAATAAAAGAATGCGTATTGCATGAATCAATCAAAAGCTTAAAGTGCTTACCCTTGTACTCTGCTGGAGTATGAATGACCAAGAACTGACGATTCTGCCCTTGATGTTCAATGGTGGCATAAATTTGTCCTCTTTCTTCCTTCACTACATCAGCTATTGTGGCGGCTCTGGCTGCTGCTGTCTGGGGTGGAACTCTCTCTCTCTCTAGCTTCCCCAATTCTTGGAGGGGGATTTGAGACTACTCTGCATTGAGGCTGCAGGCTGAGCTAGCATTCTTCTAGGGTTGCCTTGATTTTTGCGAGAGGGACCTTGATTAGATCAAAGGGTTAGCTCCAAGAACTCATTCATCTTTGTTTCCAAGAAGCTTGGAGGACAAAATCTCTTTCTGAGATATGCTTTAAGATCATCCCACATCTGGGTGTTTTGATCCAAGCGGTTTGTCTCGCGCAGTGGTTCCTCCTATGCTACTCTGGATGTCTCTATGATCTTCAGCCTAGCAAGAGCCACCTTACTTTTTTCATTATAACCTATGACATCAAAGTACTCCTCCATAGCTTCGATCCACTTTTCTACGGCCTCACCTAAGTGTTTCCCTTCGCCCTTGAAGGGACCTGTGGTTGAGATCTGTGTAGAGCTTTATGAACATCTGGCGAGCGACGACCCTTCCTCAACAAACCCTTCATCTAGGTGACATCTACTATAATGCGCCCCATGCACTGAGGATCAACCTAGACTACCTTCCCATTTGAGGAAGGTGGGCCTTGAAGACATTCCATGACGAGCAAAAAAAGAACCCAAAGTTGCAATTCAACTTCCCATGGTTCACGCCCATGTCACCACAACATCCATGTACTGAAGAATCCATGGTCAAGGGCGCTTCCACGACTTCATATGTAGCTACGACCAGGTCCCTAACCTAGCGGTGATTTCCACAATCCAATTCTTCAACCTCATCATCACCTTGCTAGAGTCCTTCTCGACATGGGACCATTACTTAGAGGGAGCCTAAGGCCTCACCTTTGACATAAACAAAGGGCCCACACTCAAACAGTTGTTCGGCTACTATGAACGCATCATGTGGATGCCTACTTAGTGGCTCCAAAATTTTGAGGACATGATGGAGACGACCTTCTGGATGAGCTACCGCGTCTTCCATCGTGCCACTCGTGCTGGGACTTCATCTGCACTTACTCTATCTACTACAGATAACATCTTCAACCATCTCTGAGGACATGCCTACAATTGAGAGGGGGGGTATGTTAACCACTCTGGTTAACATGACCTTTCATGCGGCTACTATACCTCCATTATAATTCATCTTTTTGTAACCATGCTAAGCGCCCATTGTAAATGAGAAATGGGATGACCAATCTTACGGCTTATGTAATGCTAGTCATAAAGGAATTGATGTACATAGAGCTAGTTAAACTAGGAAGACTAGTTCTGGGCCCCCATTTGTAATTGGGCAGTCGAACATTATAAATATGAGCTCATGTATATAAGACATTTTATGAAATATGAAAAGGGACAATCCTATTTATTTCAATTGAGTCTTGCCCTCTCTCCCTCTCTCTCTCTCTCTCTCTCTCTCTCGCTTATTGTGGCTTGCCTTCTTGTGATGCTTGGTGTATGTGAATATGAATGGTGTTTCTCTCCCTTCTCTCCTTCACTCCCTTCTCATTTCTCTCCACCTTGTCTTGTTTGCATACGATTGGCATGAGGTAGAGGGTGAGCTCTCCATAGCTCCTTCCCTCTTTCTCCTACCTAGCTTGCTTGGATCTCTCTTTGGGTGACACAAAAGAGTGTAGAGTGAGCCCCTAGCATCCTCACATAGAGGAGTTAACCCTAATAGGGTTGGCCAAGTGCTAATCACCGAATTCAACCATTGTATGCACTCTCTTCTTCTTCTCTCTTGTTCTTGTGAGGTAGCATGTTAATCCATTAACACTTTTGCATAGGATTCGATAACAATAACCAGATCCACTATAGTCTACTCATGTCAAACATGCCATAAGACGATTGGATAGTGTAAAATTTGGACCCCTTCTAAAGCCAAAAGACTTTGAGAATTGGATGCATATCCTTGCCAACTTGAACATACTCCCAAGATGCATGGGTACCAGATTTGCTATAGTTGACAAGCAAAAAATCACATCCCTCTATGCTTAGCGCCGTCGTGTGCATGCTCGATGCCACAAGTCATGAGCTTAGGAGTGGCGAAGATGAGGAAGGACCGTTATGGGGAAACCATTTACACAAAACTCATAAACCCAATGGATTTCCAAGAAAAGAGGCATACATCTTCCCGACCGATTCGTAAGAATATTGGCTAAGGTACGTCAAGGCTGTTGACACACATGCATATTTCTACCACGCTTGGCAAAAGAAGCTCGACGACATCCCCATTATACCTAACAATGTAACAAAAAAACTAGAAGAACCAGCCAATTCCCAGCCTGAACCTCAAAATCTTTATCGCTTTGTGCGTAAAGCACAAAACAAAAAGCTAGCACTCACAAAAAAAGAAGCCAAAAATTTGATGGAAGAAGAAAGTGCTAAAGTTGAGGAGACTAAACAAGTCCCGAAACCTTCAAGGTTGCAAATTACTTTTTACAATATGACATGGCCCAAAGAAACATGATGGGAGGCCAGGAAAATCTCATGATGGTCCAACTAAAGTCAACGAAATGAACTTGGAAGGCCGAGGCAAAGATCCAAGACCCATCTACATAAGGGAAGACCTGGTCGCTCTTCTCACAGAATTCCAAGATTGCTTCGCATATAGAAGTATGCGGACATGAAGGGTGTGCCTCCCGAAGTGATCAGACATACCATCCCTATGGTAAAGTGAGCAAGACAAGTGAAGAAAAGAGCCTACCCTATGAACCCCAAATACTCCAAGATGGCCCAGGAGAAAATAGAGAGACTTATAGATGTCGAACTCATCTACAAGATAGAGCACACAAAATGGGTTTCACCCATAGTGATAGTGCCCAAAAAGAATGGTAAAGTGTGAGTATTGTGTGGACCTCAAAAAGGTCAATGCACGATACATGATCACTATCCATTTCACAAATCATGTGCTTGAGAGAGTAGCAGGAAAGGAAGCCTATAGCTTCCTTGATGGATTCTCTAGGTACAATCAAGCGTTGATCAGTCCAAAGGATCAACATAAAACAGCTTTTTCTACTGAGTGGGGCATGTATGCATATCGAGTAGTAATGCCATTTGGACTAACCAATGTACCATTCACCTTCCAACTCCTAATGTGCATAGCCTATAAGGAATATCTCCGAAAATTCCTTGAAGTTTTCATGGATGACCTCTATGTCAACTCTATGTGGAAAGCACATTTGGGGTGTCTCTCTAACGGAAAGTGATAGAGAGATGCTGACTCTACAAGATCTCTCTCAACCCTCTCAAATGAAAATTTTGGGGCTGGCATGGGGTAATCTTGGGAAACATTGTCTGAAAGTATAGAATCTCCACCGAGATGAAGCAAGGTTGGATTCATTTATGAGTTGCCACCCCCGACAAATTTCAAAGGCATCCAATGATTCATGGGACATGTTGGATATTATTGACATTTCATGTTCATGTATGCTGACATCTCTCATCCCCTTTATGGAATCTTGGTAATGTTTAAATGAATAGAGGAGTGCCAACATGTGCATATGATACCCTGAAGAAAGCTTTGGCAACGCGCCCCCATCTTGAGATCCCCAGATTGGGAAATCATATTTCATGTCCATATAGATGCCTCTGCCTTTTCAATCGGATGTGTAGTAGCTCAACCTGGTGAACACTTGTAATAGGGATTTCTCTACCAGCATTGCCAATTGCCAATTGCAAACTAAATGAGGCAAAACAGAACCATACCACCACAGAGCGAATAGGGTTAGCCATGGTCTACATGGTTAAAACGTTTCACCATTATCTTTTGGGCGACCTAGTTAATTTTCTTTTGGACCATTAAGCTCTCTACCTCATAAATAAACCCTATACCATGGCAGAATCACCAAATGGCTACTAATTCTACTAAAATTTGACTTTACTATCATGGTATGAAAAGGCTCACATGTCTTGGCTGACCATATGTCGTGCATCCCAATGGTGAGCCACCAGTGGGTGTTGATGAATGCCTGCCAGATGACCCCTTCTTCCAGCTATGCTTGATTCCTAAATGGGTACAAGAAATTGCACACTTCCTTGCTAATGGTCTACCCACCGAAGCACTTATCAAACAAAGACAAATTGAGATGCCTCATTAAAAAGACTGCCCCCTTTTAGTTGATTTTCAAGGCAACTTTACAGGCAAGGCAAAGATAGAATCAAAGATGAATTTTGTCTGAATTTTTTTAATAAAATCCTAGAAAGATGCATTCACATGTTGTATTTTCATTTAGATTAAACTTTATTAATGAAGACTTTTAATTGATGAATTGGATTTTATAGATGGACGCCCCGTATTTATCTGGTATCCCCGATCTTACTCAAACTCAAGATATGATTGCTTTCGCTTTTGAGCATATCCTCTCTTCCGCTACATCTCAAATGAGTAGGGCAAGGATCACTAATCATTTTGAGGAGCTATATTTTCTAGACCTAAGTGAGAGACGATAGCATAAGTGGTTTGCAGCATAATATATCCACACCTCTTGCACCCAGCTCTAGATGATGCTGATGTAGAATGTCTCATTAGCCATGGTCTTGTTAAGGTTAAAGGTGGTTCATGGTGTTATCCTTTATCAACCCCACACCTCGAGATTTTAGGGTTACTTGTCATCTTTTCAGACTTCTTTGCCATTTTATCCCGAGAAGTAAGATTGTGGCACCAATAGCGGTAAGGGAACAATTTTACCGCAGCATGTCCATAGCCCAGTATTGCCGTCTAACACCATATTGGGGAATATGGGAATTTCCCATAAGTTTGGGACATGTGGTCAAATCTTTGGATTAATCATAACTTGAACACCGTTACTCCAAATTGAGCGCTCTATAGCTCACTAGATTCCATTTTCCAAGCGCTTTCCAACAATAGGTCACATGATATGGTTTTGAAAAACTTATAGGCATGTTATCCAGGTCCCACCTTTTTAGTATTCAAAAAATGGGAGTTGGGAAATTCCCAAACTCACGAATATATTGTTGTCTCATGCGTATACATTGAGGCATTGATTTTCTAGAGCCATGCTGCTCTATATATATATTGCAAACCTTATGTAAATAAAGAATGTTTTGTGAAAAATTTTTAGTTGTCTAAGTGATTTTGACTATCAGATATCGAGTTTAAAGAAATAAGATTTGTTTTCTCTCAGACGCATGCCATAGATCTTTAGTAAGAATGATTACCTTGTTTAAAGTAATTATTTCTGAACTTCTTAAGTCTTAGGATCTCAAGAAAAAGTTAAATAGAAATTTAACGATGTATCGTTTGGCAGAATCATGAGACGTGTGAATCGTGGGGGCAGATAGCCAGATCCTTTCACAGATGAGGAAGAGATTGACCTTGATGTTCGCAAAGCTTTTCATAGATCTCAGCCAAGTCCCTTCAAAGGTGAAGGGGAACACTTAGGCAAGGCTGTGGAAAAGTGGATCGAAGCCATGGAAGAATACTTTGATGTCACTGGATATAATATAATGAAACAAATAAAGTAGCTCTTGCCAGGATGAAGATAGTAGAAACAGCCAAAGTAGCATGGAGAAATCACTATGAGACAAACCGTTTAGATCGCAACACCCAAACATGGGACGATCTCAAAGCATACCTCAAGAAGAGATTTTGTCCTCTAGGCTTCCTGGAAACAAAGATGAATGAGTTCCTGGGAACTAACCCAGGGAAGTTGTACCACAGAGAATATCACCACGCATTCACTCTTCTCCACAAATACTCGCCGTCGCTGGATGAAGAATAGCTGATGGCGAGGTTCATTTGGGGAATGAACGAGCCTTTGGATACTCTGGTAAAGAATGCTAAACTAGTTTTAATGGCCGAAGTAGTGTGCAGATGGCAAAGGATTTTGCCAAGGCCTTTGTTGTCAAGGCCTTTGTTGTCAAGGTCCTGCCAAGCCAGCTCCCTCATCCTTCAAAAGATTCCAAACTCTAGGGAGCACTTCCAACTTTCCACCTCCTAAGAGACATCAAGGTCCCAATCAAAACCAGGAGACGGGAAGTTTGAGAATGGAAAGAAGGCCTTTTCCTCGAAGCACATTTTTTGGAACTCTGGCTCTTTCTAGGATGTAGAAGGATGAGCTTCGAAGTGAGAATAAGTGTTTTGGATGTCAAAGTTTTGGACACCAGCTCAAGGATTTCCCTACTCCTTCTATGACAATGGGCCAAGGAAGCCAAGGTCCTACGATGCTGAGACCGACTCTTTCGTATCAACCTAGTCAAGGTCCTTCTCATGAAAATCAGGGCAACCCCAAAAGAGTGCTAGCCCAACCTATAGCCTCAATGTAAAGTAGTTTCAAAACTCCCTCCCCAAAATTGAGTTCCGCTCCAGACAGTAGTAGCTAGAGCAGTCACAATAGCTGATGTAGTGGAGGAAGAAAGAGGACCGATTTATGCCGCCATTTGACATCAAGGGCAGAATCGTCAGTTCTCAGTCCTTTAGACTCCAGCAGCAGAATACAAGGGTAATCACTTTAAGTTTTTGATTGATTCAAGCAGTACATATTCTTTTATTTCCCCTGGATGCTTGCGTAAGTTAGTCCTAGATCAGAAAATAGGGAAACCTATGCAAGTAGAATTGGCCAGTGGGAATATTCTTTTCACACACCATGAGATAGACCGCATTCAATTTAATCTAGATGGGAATGCGACAGCCTGCCAGTTCAGAGTCTTACCCTTGGGAATCTATGACGGAGTCCTTTGAATGGATTGGCTCCACAAAAATCAGGCTAACATTCACTGTCCACAATGGAACCATCTCTTTCCTCGACCTTCACGGGAATCAAGTTCAAGGAACTGGAATTTTTGGATCCCCAATTCTGCAGAGTCAAAGCTTCTAAATTAATGAAGGGACTCAGAAAGAAGCAAGCTGTCTATGTCGTTTAAAATGAATGCAGTAGACAGAAAATGCAAGGCTAAGGAACCAGAATAGCTAAGTGAGTATGCTGATGTATTCCCAAAAGAGCTGATCGAGATGCCTCCGACTCGTGAAATGTATCATGAGATAGAACGAACTCCCGGAGCTCAGCCAATAGCCCAGCGTACATACAAGATGCCAGTTCCAAAAGCCATAAAACTAAAGGAGCAGTTAAGACAGCTGCTAGAGCAAGGATTCATAAGACCCAGTGTTTCACCTTGGGGTGCGCCCATTCTCTTTCAAAAAAAGAAAGATGGAACGTTAAGACTCTGTATTGATTACAGAGGATTAAATCAGTTAACAGTCAAAAATAAATATCCTATTCCTAGGATTGATGAACTTTTGAAACAGCTAAGTAGAACCCAAATGTTCACAAAGATAGATCTCAAATCTGGATACTACCAAATCAGAATTAAAGATCAAGATATCCCCAAGACAACCATCAATACTCGGTATGGGCATTATGAATTTACAGTCATGCCATTTGGACTAACAAATGCCCCAGCAACATTCAATCGCCTCATGCAAGACATTCTCAGAGAATACTTGGATGAATTGGTCGTTGTCTTCTTCGATGACATCGTGATATACTCCAAGAATGTAGCTGATCATGAAGAACATGTGCGCAAAGTCCTAGAGATCCTAAGGAAACACCAACTCTTTGCAAAAAAGAGCAAGTACACTTTCTCTACTGACCATGTCAAATACTTGGGATTTATAGTATCTAAGGACGGGATTTCTCCTGACCCCAATAAAATCTAAGCAGTCATGGTGGATTAGCCAAAGCCCAAGACAATGAAAGAATTCAAAGGATTCCTAGGATTAACCAGGTGGTATAGAATCTTTATACCTAGGTATGCCTTTGACTAACCTTCTCAAGAAGAGCACCCTATTTCATTGGACCGCTACGTGTTAGAGTGCTTTTGATAAGCTAGAGACAGCTTTAGTAACCAACCCTATCCTAAAATTGCTAGATTTTTCCTTACCCTTTGAGGTAGTGACAGATGCCAGTGGTTTTGCCCTAGGAGATGCACTTATGCGAGAAGGTCATGTAGTAGCCTATGAATCCAGAAAACTCCGAACGCATGAGAGGAAATATGTTGTCCATGACTTGGAGCTACTCTCAGCAGTTTATGATCTAAAGTTATGGAGACATTATCTCTTGAGACAGAGATTCACCTTGAAGATGACAGATCATCAAAGTCTGAAGTGGATCTTCACCCAAAGGGATCTCAACATGCATCAAAGAAGGTGGATGCAAACCCTACAGGAATTTGACTTTGAGATAAAGTACCGACCAGGGAAAGAAAATGTGGTAGCCGATACACTCAGTAGGAAAGCCTCCTTGCTTGCAATAACATTAGTGTCAAATCCATTAATCAGTGAAGCAAGAGAGAAGATCATGCAAGATAGATTCTTTGCCCCTATTGCCACCCTCTACTGATGCAGGAAAGCAAGACTCCTCAGGAAATGAGTCGAGTTCTTGGGTACAAATTGGATTAAGGATGCATGTATTACAATAATCGGCTATGCATTCCTAATGATGAGGAAACAAAGGGAAAATTTTTGAAAGAAACCCATGATAGCCCGATAGCTAGACATCCAAGGTTCATAAAGACCTACATGTCTATAAAGAAGAGCTTCTTCTAACCAAGGCTCAAAAGGGATGTACTCAATCATGTACGTCAGTGCTTGACATGTCAAAGAGAGTTAAGGCAGAAAGAGTTAAGATGCCAAGAAAGCTGCATCCCTTAGCCATTCTACAAATAAAGTGGGAATGTATCATTATGGATTTTGTTACTGGATTACTGTCTCAGTGCAATCAGGTTACAACTCCATTTTTGTGGTATTTGATAGATTACCCAAGGTCGCCCATCTGATTCTAGTAAAAGAAACCTACTCTGCAGTGGATGTTGCCAAAGTCTTCCTCAAGGAGATTTTCAGGTTGCATGGCTTACCCAGAAGAATAGTGAGTGGTGACAGAGACTCTAAGTTCACATCAAAGTTCTAGACTGCATTCTTCAAAGCAGTGGGAACTTCCTTAGATCTTAATACAGCTTATCATCCTGAGACAGATGGCCAGACTGAAAGAGTAAACCAAGTAATTGAAGATATTCTTCGGTCATGCTGTGGTAGAGAACCCAAGAAGTCGCTAAGCTAAGCTACATCTAGTGGAGTTTGCTTATAATGCCTCTTATACCGAAGTATTGGGATGAGCCCATTCAAAGCTATGTAGTACGGACAAGATTGCCTCACACCATTAACTTGGTCCAACCCATTGATCAGGGTCGAGATGTCCAGATAGATGCTTGATGATATGGAGATGTCCAGACAGATGCTTGATGATATGGAGCAGCAAATGCAGGCAATCCGCAAAGATATTAAGGCTACCTAGGATAGACAAAAGCAGTATGTAGACACGAAAATAACGAGAAGAGTGTTTGAAGAATGAGATATGGTCTTCATTCATGTACGACCCAAGAGAAGTTCTTTATCTCTAAGGAAGTATAAAAAGCTTTCTCCAAGATACTGTGGGCCGTATGCCATTACTAAGAAAGTAGGAGATCTAGCTTATGAACTTCTTCTGCCTCCCCATCTCAAAGTACATAATGTATTCCATGTCAGCTTACTTAAAAAGTATGTACCCAGCTCGAGTCATGTGGTGGATGATGAACAGTTGACTTCTCAGACTCAAGGCCAGATGGAACTCCAACCCAAAGAAATCCTTGATGTTTGGGAGAAGGCTCTCAGGAATAGAGTCCTTAGAGGACACCACTTGGGAGAAAGAAGAAGAACTGATAAAGGACTATCCCCACTTTGCGAGATGAGGACATCTCACGTTTTTCAAGTGGGAGAGGATGTAAGGTTCCTTCTCAGCCCTAAAAGATGTATAAGCTCTCCTCGTAGTCCCCTCTAATCATCCCCTATTTCAGAATGCAAGAAAACATTGTTTTTCTTGTTTTGGTCTAGAGAGAAAATATTCTAGAAAGAGGTAATACAATTTTGAGATTATTTTAGATATAAAGTTATCCCTTATATTTAAGATAACTTCCCCTAAAACAAAAGTTCAAAAAGAATTTTCCAATGTGCATTAGAAATTAATTCAATATGTGTATTAGAGACCTTAGCCTAAGGGTCCATATTTTTAGAAATTTTTTATTAACGTCCAAAGAGTGTTCTAAAGGGCCAATAGGATTAATCCAAGTGTTTCAATTAAAAAAAATGCAAAGAATAAAAGAAAATCCCCAAAATGAGTAAATTCTCACATAAGATGAAGAGTTTATTAGTAAAAAAAATGAGGTTTATTAGTAAAAAAATGAATTTTTGACACCTCAGTAAGGAGGGAGAGGGATCATGAAGGAGGTGCCTATTTCACATCATTACTCTACATTTTTAATTCAAAAAATGAGATATTTCTATCTCTCCTCTCTCCTCTTTCAAACTCGATCAGAAAGTGAGCCAAACTGGTCCAAAATTTGTCCAAAATGGATCAAACTGAAGCTAGAAGCCTCTAGATCCCAGTTGGACTTGGTTGGTGGCCTCCCTCAATTTCAAATAGACCCTCATTCCTTTGTATTTTCATATTTTTGTATTTACATGCCAATATAATCTTCAAATTAGTGTAATTTTATTATCCCTCTATTTTGCCTCTTCTTGGGAAGCTTTGGAGCTTCATTAATCTTCATCCTCTCTTCGAGATTACCCTCTACATCTTGGTGGCCAAGATTTCTCTTGTGGGCTTCACTTCTCTCTAAAGAATCAAGCCAAAACCTAAGGGTAAGCCTAAATCTATAAGATTCCTCCAAAGCCCCTCAAGATGTCTAGTTTCTTTCCCTGTAATCAATCCCCTTTTCAGAATAATAAAAGATCTTGTTTCTAGCTGTTTTGGACTAGAGAGAGAAACTATTCTAGAGAGGTAATTCAGTTTTTAGATATCTTTGGATGAAAAAATATCCTTTCTTATTAAAATAAATTCCCCCGAAACAGAAGTTTAAAAAGAAATTCCTAAGGTGCATTAGAAATAAATTATAATGTGCATAAAAGACCTTAGCCTAAGGGTCCCTGTTTTTAGAAAATTTTAGATTAAGGTCCAAACAAAGGTTTGATAGGACAATGAGATTAATCCAAATTTAGGGAGGAGATAAATTGAAGAATAAAAGAAAAACCCCCTAAAAATGAGTAAATGCTCACATAAGATGAAGAGTGGACTAAGGACCAAAGAAAAGAATTAAAAAAACTAAATTTTGTCAGTGTGGGGATCTCTCCTCATGAAGTAGGTGCCTTTTTCTCATCATTATCCCAATTTTTAATCAATAAAATGAGATATTTTCATCTCTCCTCTCTCCTGTTTCAAATCTAGATCCAAAAAGTAAGCTGAACTGACCCAAAAATGGTCAAAAATTGAGCAAACTGATCTGGAAAATTCTAGAATCAGTTTTCTTGGTTAGAGGCTTACTTTTTCCAATAAATAGAAGCCTCCTCCTTTTTAAAAGCTTAATGGTGGTTATGCATTGTTACTCTACTCCTGTCTTGAGCTATCTACATTGAATTTTTATAATAATTCAATTGTTTTGGCCTAATCCTCTCCAAAGTGAATTGGTGTGGCCATTATTGCTTCAAACAAGAGTAGAACCCTCAATCCCTCAAGCCAAAGGAGAGCTTACAAACTCCATGTAAGCTAATTTTCTTACTTTGTTTACGAATTTTAGTGAAAAATTTATGGTTTTCTTGATTTTTATGTTTTACAAATGATTGAATTAAATTCAATCATTTTTATGTTTTGTAAATAATTTAATTAAACTCAAATGCTATGCCTTTGATGAAAAGGTCACCCCCTTCTCTTCTTTACATTCCAATCTTTCTTAATCCTAGAAAGATTAAGTAGGTGATTAATTAAACTCTTCTTATTGTTTACTCTCTTGAGTTTAGAAAATTGTGTAGATTAGAGGTCTATAATTCAAAATTGGGTTAATTAAGTTAAGTAAAGAAAGATAAAAATGAGAAATGGTCAGCCATACAAAGGAGGTTATGGCAAAATTTTCCAGAATTTTATGAAAAAAAATAATTTTTTTTATGTTAAAAGAGTAATTTCCACCATTTTTGCATCTAAAAAAAATATTCTAATTACTCCATGTACATGTTCACCTATGAATATGCATGGATATCACAGAGTTCTATGCATAGAAAGATGCATAAAGGAATTTTTTTTATTATAAAAGTGTTATTCTATTAAATTTGATTTCTATGCATAGAAATATGCATAAAGGATTTTTTTTATTACAAAAGTGTTATTCTTATTAAATTTGATTTCTATGCATAGAAAGATGCATAAAGGAGTTTTTTTTATTACAAAAGTGTTATTCTTATTAAATTTGATTTCTATGCATAGAAATATGCATTATTACAAAATTGTTATTCTTATTAAATTTGATTTCTATGCATAGAAAGATGCATAAAGAAATTTTTTCATTACAAAAGTGTTACTCTTATTAAATTTGATTTCTATGCATAGAAAGATGCATAAGTGAATTTTTTCATTTACAAAAGTGTTATTCTTATTAAATTTGATTTCTATTTATAGAAAGATGCATAAAGAAAAATTTTTTATTGCAAAAGTGTTATTCTTAATAAATTTGATTTTTATGTATAAAAAGATGCATAAAAGAATTTTTTTTATTACAAAAATATTATTCTTATTAAATTTGATTTCTATGCATAGAAAGATGCATAAAAGAATTTTTTTTATTACAAAAATATTATTCTTATTAAATTTGATTTCTATGCATAGAAAGATGCGTAAAGAAATTTTTTTATTACAAAAGTGTTATTCTTATTAAATTTGATTTCTATGCATAGAAAGATGCGTAAAGGAATTTTTTTATTACAAAAATGTTATTCTTATTAAATTTGATTTCTATGCATAGAAAGATGCGTAAAGGAATTTTTTTATTACAAAAGTGTTATTCTTATTAAATTTGATTTCTATGCATAGAAAGATGCGTAAAGGAAATTTTTTATTACAAAAGTGTTATTCTTATTAAATTTGATTTCTATGCATAGAAAGATGCGTAAAGGAATTTTTTTTATTACAAAAGTGTTATTCTTATTAAATTTGATTTCTATGCGTAGAAAGATGCATAAAGGAATTTTTAATTACAAAAGTGATACTCTTATTAAATTTTATTTTATGCATAGAAAGATGCATAAAGGAATTCTTTTTATTACAAAAGTGTTATTCTTATTAAATTTGATTTTTATGTATAGAAAGATGCATAAAATATTTTTTTCAATTACAAAAGTGTTATTCTTATTAAATTGATTTCTATGCATAAAAAGATGCATAAAGGAAATTTTTTAATTATAAAAGCATTATTCTTCTAAAAATTAATTTTTATGCATAAATAGATGCATAAAGAAATTCTTTTTATTTTAAAAGTGTTATTCCTATTAAATTTGATTTTATGCATAAATAGATGCATAAAAGGATTTTTTTAATAAAAGTGTTATTCCCATTGAAGTTTATTTTTGTGCATAAATAGATGCATAAAGAATTTGTATATCAAAATTAGAATTCTCTTAAATTCTATGTTTAAATTCTATGAGTATTTGGTAAATGAATAATTAAATACTCTAAGAGAGAAATTTTTATCATTTTATATTCACACAGATTGTAAAAAGAAAATTCAAGAAATCTATCGAGATCAAAATATTCAGATAAATGATTAATTTATTCCTCACTGAAATTTGTTACTAATTTAGAAATCAGTTAAGTGAATATTCAAAGAAAGAAATTCAGTAAAATAGTAACTGAATTATTAAACCTTTTCAAGAAAGATAGTTCAGGAAAAGTCTTATCCGACTCGAGCCTTGAATCAGACTATGAGCAAGACCAAACTCTTTCGTCAGGTGCAAAGAAAGAAGGTGTGACCAGTTTTGAAAAATACACTCAAAATTCTCGCCAAATTTGAAACTAAGTTTGAAACCCTTCGAATTGATCTATGGATCAAGGTTATAGAATTCAAGAAATTCTGGTACGAAATTCAGAATTCCGATCAAGAAGTTTTGGGGATATTGATTCAAGAAATACTCCTTGTATTCAAAAAGAAAATCAAACTGAAAACTTGCATAGAAACCCTGTTTTCTTAAAAGACTATCTCACGGCAGAATGCTGGAGGGAGCATTTGGTATTGCAACAGCTGGCGCGGGGAGTGTTGAAAGGACGGCTCACGCGACAAAGCCAGCCTTGGTATGGTTGAAAAATGGTGCGCTTCCGATACGATGGGCGAGGGCCAATGAAGCAATCCTTGAGTGAAGTGCCAAGACACCTAAGAAGGATCCTGGAGGGTTCTGACTAGGAGATGCACGGGCTCGTGGTGCCTATGACACCCATGCGTATGTCGTGGAAGATATGTTTGATGGACGAAATGATTATTGTAATCTGTTACTGGATCGCATTTGCTGACCAGTTGGTTTCAACAAAGTCCAGAGTGATTGTTTTTTGAGAAATAAGGGACTGGATGGAATTTTTGAGTTATGACATCTGTAAGCAATAATTGTTTATCAATGGATTATTTTATATGTTAAAGTTTTAAAGAGGAGTGTGTGCGTATCTGTATTCGAAAGCAAAAGTTAAGAAAGGCATTCAATTATGGGTGGGTGAGTAATTATCTAGTTCTACTGATTCCAGTGGTTGGGTGGTGGCTAACCCATGGGCCGGATGGGGTTAGGCTAGAATTAGTCGAGTTTTAATAATTAAATTGAAATAATAGGAATACACTTAGAATTCGAGTAGTTAAATAAAAACCTGAAGAATTTCTCAAATGATTAGATCAACGGCTATGCCTGATTTCGGTTAGGAAAAAAGCATTGATTTCTTCAAATTAAGTCAGTGATAGTTTTCCTTCTATCTGGTTTAATCACGTGAAGGATAGTTTAGTCTCTTGACCCCGTTAGAAAATTCATTTTAAGAAAGTCAAAAAGGTGGAATCGTCCTCATTTTCTGGGCAAGGAAAATTTTCCCAATTTTGGTTTCGGAATGATCACCAGATTAGTCTTGTGTCCGTACATTCGAGGGTGAGGTCCCGACTAGGAAACCCTGCCCCGTGCAAGAGGAAGCTACTTCCGTTGTGCTAGCAACCGTGGTGCGCAGAGGGGGAAGAGGGGTCTCACAGCTGGTATCAGAGCGCTATTGTAAACTTATGAAACAGAAGTAGAAATTACCTAAAATTTTATAGTAAATCTGGGAAATAATGTTTTCACTTGTTAAGATTATGTTTGAAATGAACTTCATAAATTAAAAACTCATAAATTGAACTAGATTTTTAGATGGATACCCCAAATCTATCTAGCATTCCGGGACTCTCCCAGAGTCAGGATATGATCGCCTTTGCCTTCGAAAATCTCTATACAACCCAAGGAAGCAGAGTGAGACTCGCTCGTCACTTTGAGGATCTATACTTTCCTGATCCAGTAGAGCGACGTCAGCATATGTGGTTCTCTGGAGGACGCAGTATTCATGTCAATACCAATCAACGACAGAGACTTAGATAGAATATCTCGCTACACATGATCTTGATAAGGCTAGGAGTTGTTCATTATGTATAACTCTATAATCACTCACCCTGGAATTTTAGAATTTCTTGTTGTATTTTTAGACTTCTTAGCCGCTTTATTCCTAGGAGAAGAATTACAGTACCATTATCAGTGATGAATCGTGTATATCATAACATGTCTCCATTGCAATATCACCTTTTTATGCATACGCGATTGAGGCGGTGACTTTTGGAGCCGAGACGCTCTATGTATATATCAAAAACTTTTGATAATAAATGATGTTTTGCAAAAGATTCCAAATTGTTTTCGTGGTTGTGAATATTGGTTAATAAAATTATCAGAGTGAATCTTTTTTTTCAAGAATTATGATGAAATATTTATTTGTTTAAGAAATAAATCTCAAAAATTAAATAGTCATAAATCTAATGACAAATTTAAGTTGACAATATCGTTTTGTCATAATCATGAGGCGCAGGGCCCGTGGTGGTAGGTAGCCGGATCTTACCGATGATGAAGAGCTAGATCTGGACATTCGTAAAGCCCTACACCGATCCCAACTTGGTCCCTTCAGGGTGAAGGGGAACAGTTGGAGAAGTAGTGGAAAAATGGATCGAGGCAATGGAAGAGTATTTTGATGTAACCGGTTATAACGAGAAGAGCAAGATGGCTCTTGCCAGATTGAAAATTGTGGAAACGGCCAGGGTCGCATGGAGGAACCATTGCGAGACAAACTGTCTCAACCGAAATACCCTGACCTGGACAGATCTTAAAGGTTACCTCAGGAAGAGGTTCTATCCTCCGAGATTCCTGGAAACCAAAATGAATGAGTTCTTGGAATTGAAGTAAGATAGCTGACGATTGAAGAATACCATCAGGCATTTTCCCTTCTCCTCAAATATTCTCCACTTTTGGAGATGAAGAGCAGCTGATGGCCAGATTCATTCAAGGGATGAACGAGCCATTGGACACTTTAGTGAAAAATGCCAAACCAGTCTCAATGGCAAAAGTTGTCAGAATGGCAAAGGACCTTGCCAAAGCATTTGTTGTTAAGGTCCCGCTGAAGCCTGCACCCTCAAACTTAAAAAGGTTTCAAACCTCAAGAAGTGCTTCAAACTTTCCATCCCTAAAGAGGCAGCAAGGCCCTAATCAGAATCAAGATGCTGGGAAATTCAGAAGTGAAGGAAGACCCTTCCCTCAGAACACTTTCTCAAGAGCCTTACCTCTTTCAAGGATTCAGAGAGATGAGCTTAGAAGCGAGAATAGGTGTTTTGGGTGTCAGGGTTTCGGTTACTAGCTTAAAGACTCCCCGACTCCTGCCATGTCAAGAGGATAGGGAAGTCAAGGACCTAGAGTGCAGAGACCAGCCCCTTCGTATCAGCCAAAATCAGGGCCTGTCTCGCCAAAATCAGAGCAATCCCAGGAGGACTCGGGCTCAACCATCTGCCTCTGTTCAGAGTAATCTCAGAACTCCCTCCCAAAACTAGGGTAACCAAAGAGAAAGAGTTCCGCCCCAATCTGCAGAGCAGCCAGAGCAGTTATGATAGCAGAAGTAGTGAAAGAGGAAAGAGGTCAGATTTATGCCACGATTGAAAACCAAGGGCCAAATCGTCAATTCTTTGTCATCCTTGCTCCAGCTAAGTATAAGGGTAAGCCATTTAAGCTTTTGATTGATTCAGGTAGTACTCATTCATTTATTTCCCCAGGATGCTTACGTAAGCTAGTCTTAGAACAGAAATCAGGGAAACCTATGCAAGTTAATATGGCCATTGGGAAGATTCTTTTCACTCACTATGAGACAGATCGTATTCAGTTTAATCTAGATGGGAATGTAACTGATTGCCAGTTCAAAGTCTTACCTTTGGGAGTTTTCGACGTAATCCTTGGAATGGATTGTCTCCACAAAAATCAAGCTGACATTCACTGTCACAATGGAACCATTTTCTTCCGTGACCTTCACGGGAACAAAGTTCTAGGAACTGGAATTTCCGGATCCTCGAATCTACAATTAGTAAAAGCTTCTAAGTTACTAAAAGAACTTAGAAAGAAGCAACTCATTTATGTTGTCAAAATGAATCCGGTAGACACAAAGTTAAAGGCTAAAGAACCAAAATGGTTAAGTGAGTATGATGATTTATTCTCAGCAGAGCTAACTGAGATGCCTCCGATTCGGGAAGTAGATCATGAGATAGAATTATCCTTGGGGCCCAGCACACTACAAAATGCCACTCCCTGAAGCCATTGAACTCAAGGAACAGCTTAGGCAGCTATTAGAACAAGGATTTGTAAGACCCAATGTTTCACCTTGGGGAGCACCAGGATGGAACGTTAAGACTCTGTGTGGATTACAGAGGTCTCAATCAGCTGACAGTTAAGAATAAGTATCATATCCCTAGAATTGATGAGCTTCTGGACAAGCCAAATAGAGCCCAGATCTTCACAAAGATAGATCTCAAATCAGGGTTTACCAAATCAAGATTAATGATCAAGATATCCCAAAGACAGCCATCAATACTCGCTATGGACACTATGAATTTACTGTCATGCCATTTGGATTGACAAATGCCCCAGCTACATTCAATCACCTAATGCAGGACATTCTCAGAGAATACTTGGATGATTTTGTCATGCCGTTTGGATTGACAAATGCCCCAGCTACATTCAATCGCCTAATGCAAGACATTCTCTGAGAATACTTGGATGATTTTGTTCTTGTTTTCTTTGATGATAATCTGATTTACTCAAAGAATGGAGCTGACCATGAAGCTCATGTCCGTAAAGTTCTTGAGATTCTAAGGAAGCACCAACTCTTTGCAAAAAAGAGCAAATGCACTTTCTCTGTCGACCATGTTGAATACTTGGGCTTTCTGGTATCCAAAGACGAAATTTCTCCAGATTCCACAAAAGTCCAAGCAGTCATAGATTGGCCTGAACCAAAGGCAGTGAAAGAAGTCAAGGGATTCTTGGGATTAACTCATTGGTATAGAATTTTTATACCTAAGTATGCTCTCATAGCTTCCCCCCTAACTAATCTTCTCAAGAAGAATACCCCGTTTCAATGGTCTACCAGGTGGCAAAGAACTTTTGATAAGCTGAAGACCCCCTTGGTAACCAACAGGGATTTAATATTCACGTGATCACAAGATTTTTTATGATAATAATACATGTGAACAAGTTATTCACATGTTCTCATGTTACCGTTCACAAAATAACACGTCCCTTGCCATTTGGGAACCCCTTAGAAGCTTGGTTACACATGGGAATAAGCTATTCACATGTTCTCATGTTACCATCCTCACATAATAGCAGGTCAGTGGCCACCTAAGAAGATTTTTTATGCCCGACAAAGATAATTTTTTTAGGCCCTTGTGAAAGCTTTGTGAATATAACATGTGATCACAAGATTTTTTGTGTTATTAACATATGTTATTAACATGTTCACATGTTCTTGTTTACATCAGTGAAATCCCTGGTAACCAATCTCGTTTTGAAGTTGCCAAATATCTCTCTACCCTTTGAGGTAGTAATAACTGAGGCCAGTGGTTTTGCCCTGGGAGGTGCGCTCATGTAGGAAGGTCATGTAGTGGCCTATGAATCTCGAAAGCTCAGAACGCATGAGAAAAATTATGTTGTCCATGACCTAGAGCTACTTTCAGTAGTCTATGCCCTGAAGTTGTGGAGACATTACCTACTGGGTCAAAGATTCACTTTGATGATAGATCATCAGAGCTTAAAGTGGATCTTCACTCAGTAGGATCTCAACATGCACCAAAGAAGGTGGAAGCAAACCCTGCAGGAATTTGATTTTGAAATCAAGTACTACCCATGCAAAGAAAAGGTGGTAGCAGATGCCCTCAGTAGAAAACCCTCCTTTCTTGCAATCACAGTGGTGTCAAATCCATTGATTAATGAAGCAAGAGAGAAGATCATGCAGGATAGATTCTTTGGCCCTATTGATACCCTACTTATGCAGGAAAGCAAAACTCTTCATGAGTTGAACCGAGTTCAAGGGTACAACCTGGATGAAGGAATTATGTATTATAATAGCAGGCTATGCATTCCCAATGATGAAAGAACTAAGGGTCAAATTCTAAATGAAGCCCATGATAGCCTTATAGCAAGACATCCAGGTTTCATCAAGACCTACATGTCTATAAGGAAAAGCTTCTTTTGGCCTAGACTAAAAAAGGATGTACTTAATCATGTACGTCAATGCCTGATATGTTAGAAAGTCAAAGCCGAGAGAGTAAAATGAAGTGGAAATGTATCAGTATGGATTTTATTATTGGACTACCTTCAGTGCAAACAGGTTATAAATCCATCTTTGTGGTAGTTGACAGACTAACCAAAGTTGCCCATCTAATTCTAGTAAAAGAAACCTACACTGTAGTGGATGTGGCCAGAGTGTTCCTCAAGGAAATCTTCAGATTACATGGCCTACCCACTAGGAGAATAGTAAGTGATTGAGATCCCAAATTCATGTCAAGATTCTGGACTACACTCTTCGAAGCAGTAGGAACTTTCTTGGATCTCAGCACAGCTTACCACCCCGAGACCGATGGTCAAACAAAAAAGGTGAACCAAGTAATCAAAGATATACTTCGGTCATGCTGTGGTAGGGAACCCAAGAAGTGGCTAAGCTATCTTCACGTAGTCAAATTCACCTACAATGCTTCTTATCACCAAAGTATCGGGATGAGCCCTTTCAAAGCTCTGTATGGACAAAGACTGCCTAACACCATTAACTTGGTACTCCGACCCATTGATTAGGGTCGGGATGTCAAGACAGATGCTTGACGACATGGAGCAACAAATGCAGTCAATCTGCAAGGATATAAAAGCTGCCTAGGATAGACAGAAGCAGTATGCAGATAAAAAGAGGTCAGGTAGAAAATTTGAAGAAGCAGATATGGTCTTCATTCGAGTATGCCCCAAAAGAAGTTCTCTATCTCTTGGGAAGTACAAGAAGTTATCCCCCAGATACTTTAGGCCATATCTGATTACAAAGAAAGTAGGTGACTTAGCCTATGAACTTCTTCTACCTCCTCATCTCAAAGTACATAATGTATTTCATGTCAGCCTACTTAAGAAGTATGTACCGAGCCCGAATCATGTGCTTAATGATGAACTCTTAACATCTTCAACCCAAGGGCAAATGGAACTCCAACCTAAAGAAATCCTTGATGTTCGAGAGAAGGTTCTCATCACGAACAGAATTCTGAGAGAATTATTAGTCAAATGGAAGCTCTATCCTTTTGAAGAGGCCACCTGGGGGAAAGAAGCCGAACTGATGCGATTACCTCCAGTTTGCGAGATGAGGTCATCTCGCATTTTTCAAGAGAGGATGTAAGATTCCTCCCTAGCTCCTCAAGATGTAAGATTCCTCCCAAGCCCCTCAAGATGTCCAGTTTCTTCCCCTGTAATCAATCCCCTTTTCAGAATAATAAAAGATCTTATTTCTACTTGGCCTAGAGAGAGAAAACATTCTAGAGAGAGATAATTCAGTTTTTAGATATCTTTGGATGGAAAAATATCCTTTCTTATTAAAATAAATTCCCCCAAAATAGAAGTTTGAAAAGAAATTCCTAAGGTGCATTAGAAATAAATTATCATGTGCATAAAAGACTTTAGCCTAAGGGCCCCTGTTTTCAAAAAAATTTGGATTAAGGTCCAAACAAAGGTTTCACAGGCCAATGAGATTAATCCAAATGTAGGGAGGAGATAAATTGAAGAATAAAAGAAAAACCCCCCAAAAATGAGTAAATGCTCACATAAGATGAAGAGTGGACTAAGGACCAAAGAAAAGAATTTAAAAAACTGAATTTTGACACCTCAGTGTGGGGGTCTCCGCTCATGAAGTAGGCACCTTTTTCTCATCATTACTCCCAATTTTTAATCAATAAAATGAGATATTTTCATCTCTCCTCTCTCCTATTTCAAATCTAGATCCACAAAAAGTAAGCTGAACTGACCCAAAAATGGTCAAAAACTGACCAAATTGATTTGGAAAATTCTAGAATTAGTTTTCTTGGTTAGAGGCTCACTTTTTCCTATAAATAGAAGCCTCCCCCTTTGTAAAAGCTTAATGGTGTTTATGCACTGTTACTCTACTCCTGTCGTCCTGAGCCATCTACATTGAATTTTTTAATAATTCAATTATTTTTGGCCTAATCCTCTCCAAAGTGAATTGGTGTGGCCACTATTGCTTCAAACAAGAGTAGAACCCTCAACCCCTCAAGCCAAAGGAGAGCTTACAAGCTCCATGTAAGCTAATTTTCTTACTTTGTTTACGAATTTTAATGAAAAATCTATGGTTTTCTTGATTTCTATATTTTACAAATGATTGAATTAAATTCAAATGCTATGCCTTTGATGAAAAGGCCACCCCCTTCTCTTCTTTACATTTCAACCTTTCTTAATCCTAGAAAGATTAAGTAGGTGATTAATTAAACTCTTCTTATTGTTTACTCTCTTGAATTTAAAAAATTATGTAGATTAGAGTTCTATAAATAAAAATTGGGTTAATTAAGTTAAGTGAAGAAAAATAAAAATGCGAAATGGTCAGTCATACAAAGGAGGTTATGGCAAAATTTTCCAGAATTTTATGAAAAAGAAAAATTGTTTTTATGTTATTCCAAAAGAGTAACTCCCACCATTTTTCCATCTAAACGAAATATTCTAATTACTCCATGTACATATTCACCTATGAATATGCATGGATATCACTGATATTAATTATTAAAATTGATTTTTATGCATAGAAAGATGCATAAATGATTTTTTTTTAATTACAAAAGCGTTATTCTTATTAAATTTGATTTCTATAGATAGAAAGATGCATAAGAGAATCTTTTTATTACAAAAGTGTTATTCTTATTAAATTTGATTTCTATAGATAGAAAGATGCATAAGGGAATCTTTTTATTACAAAAGTGTTATTCTTATTAAATTTGATTTCTATGCATAGAAAGATGCATAAAGGAATTTTTTATTACAAAAGTGTTATTCTTATTAAATTTGATTTCTATGCATAGAAAGATGCATAAAGGAATCTTTTTTATTACAAAAGTGTTATTCTTATTAAATTTGATTTTTATGCATAGACAGATGCATAAAGGAATTCTTTTTATTATAAAAGTATTATTCTTATTAAATTTGATTTCTATGCATAGAAAGATGCATAAAGAAATTTTTTTATTACAAAAGTGTTATTCTTATTAAATTTGATTTCTATGCATAGAAATATGCATAAAGAAATTTTCTTTATTACAAAAGTGTTATTCTTATTAAATTTGATTTCTTTGATAGAAAGATGCATAAAGGAATTTTTTATTACAAAAGTGTTATTCTTATTAAATTTGATTTCTATGCATAGAAAGATGCATAAAGGAATTTTTTTACTACAAAAGTGTTATTCTTATTAAATTTGATTTCTATGCATAGAAAGATGCATAAAGGATTTTTTTCAATTACAAAAGTGTTATTCTTATTAAAATTGATTTTTATGCATATAGAAAGATACATAAAGGAATTTGTTTTATTACAAAAGTGTTATTCTTATTAAATTTGATTTCTATGTATAAAAAGATGTATAAAGGAATTTGTTTTATTACAAAAATGTTTAAATTGATTTCTATGCATAGAAAGATGCATAAAGGAATTTTTTTTATAAAATCATTATTCTTATATAAAAATTGATTTTAATGCATGAATAGATGCATGAAGAAATTATTTTTATTTTAAAAGTGTTATTCCTATTAAATTTGATTTTATGTATAAAAGAAATTTTTTTAAGTGTTATTTCCATTGAAGTTAATTTTTATGCATAAATAGATGCATAAAGAATTTTTATATCAAAATTAGAATTCTATTTAATTCTATGTTTAAATTCTATGAGTATTTGATAAATAAATAATTAAATATTCTAAGAGAGAAATTTCTATTGTTTTATATTCACACGGATTGTAAAAAGAAAATTTAGGAAATCTATCGAGATCAAAATATTCAGATAAATGATTAATTTATTCCTCATTGAAATTTGTAACTAATTTAGAAATCAGTTAAGTGAATATTCAAAGAAAGAAATTCAGTAAAATAGTAACTGAATTATCAAACCTTTTCGCGAGAAAGATAGTTCAGGAAAAATCTTATCCGACTCGAACCTTGAATCAGACTATGACCAAGACCAAACTCTCTCGTCATTTTCAAGAAAAGAAGGTGACCAGTTTAGAAAAATACACTCAAAACTGTCGCCAAATTTGAAACTAAGTTTGAGACCCTTTGAATTGATCTGTGGATCAAGGTTATAGAATTCAAGGAATTCTGGTATGAAAATCAGAATTTCGATCAAGAAGTTTTGGGGATATTGATTTAAGAAATACTCCTTGTATTCAAAAAGAAAATCAAACTGAAAGCTTGCATAGAAACTCTATTTTCTTAAGGGACTGTCTTACGCCAGAATGCTGGAGGGAGCATTTGGTATATGTTTTTCTAAGGGAAGTTCGGTTGCAACAGCTGGCGGAGAGTGTTCAAAGGACAGCTCACACGGCAAAGCCTGCCCAGGTCTTGACCAGCCTCAATATGGTTGAAAAATGGTGCACTTCGGATATCATGGGCGAGGGCCGATGAAGCAATCCCTGAGTGAAGTGCCAAGACACCTAAGAAGGATCCTGGAGGGTTCTGACCAAGAGATGCACGGGCTCGTGATGCCTATGATACCCATGCGTATGTCATGGAAGATATGTTTGATGGACAAAATGATTATTGTAATCTGTTATTGGATCTCATTGAGCTGACTAGTTGGTCTCAACAGAGAGTCCAGAGTGATACTATTTTTTCAGAAAAAAGGGATTGGATGGAATTTTTTAGTTATGATAGTAGAGATCTTGCTAGATTTGGCTGCAGTCAGGTGGAAGGAATGGGCATTCCAAATTTGGCATGGGTGTTCCCTGATGAGCAAAGGGACGTATGCTTCTTAGAGATGCTTGGCAGAATGTAATTTTGCCTTTTATTTTCCTCCTTCTCCTGCTGAATCAGGTGTCTTCCCATGGACTTTTTTTAATTTTGTTTTTACAAGGGGCTAGAGCTATTCTCTAGCTTCTTATTGATGCCTATAATCCATGGTTTAAGCTAATGAATTGAAACTAATTAGATTATTTTAAAAAATACAAACATGAAGAAAAAACATAGAAATTAAAAATTACTTGAATGTTAATGGCAAGGTAAGAGTACTCACAAGTTCCTCCACTGCTCTCGGTAAAGATTCGAATGCTCTGATGCTCGATCAAAAATCCAAACTCCGGGTAATCTCCAACAAAACACAAAACAAAACAATGTTAATCATCCTACCGGTGGATTTCCACTCCAACCGGGCTAAATCAAAGACTCTAGCTAATGAATCAAGTAAGCTAACCCAGAAGGTGACGCCAAAAATGTTAAGGGATAACATACTTCTTCACACACACCAGAGAAAGAAGAAGAGAAAGGTGCATGCAAGGGTCGAATCCAGTGAATGGCACTTAGCCAACCCTATGAGGGTTAACTCCCTGATGTGAGGCCGCTAGGGGCTCACTCCACAGTCTCCTTGTGTCACCCAAAGGGAGATCCAAGGCTAGGTAATGAGCACGAGAGAAAGAGCTATAGAGAGCTCAATATCTACCTCATGCCAATTGTATGCAAATGGGACATGCTAGATAGCAATGAGAAGGTAGAAGAGAAGTTAAGGGAGCCCACTACCATTCCTACTCACATACACCCACAATCTAAGCAAGCAAGCCACAACACAAACAAGAAAGAAACCATAAACTCAAAAGAGAGAGAGAGAGAGAGAGAGAGAGAGAGAGAGAGAGAGAGAGAGACTCAATTGAGACAAATGGGATTATCCTCTTTTCATATTTCATGAAATGTCTTATATACATGAGCTCATATTTACAATCTTCGGCCCCCCATTATAAATGGGGGCCCAAAACTAGTCTTCCTAGTTTAACTAGCTCTATGTACATCAATTTCTTATGACCTACATTACACAAACCGTAAGCTTGGTCATCCCATGTCTCTTTTACAATAAATGTTTAGCGTGGTCGAAAAAAGATGAGTTACAACAAAAAGGCGTAGTAGCCGCGCAAAAGGTCATGTTAACCGGAGTGGTTAACATGAAACCAAAACAATATTAGATGTTGTCATGAACTATTTCTAGTCTTGTAAGACCTTTACCTTTCAAGTAGGTAGTGAAAAAAGCAATAGCCATTATGGGACTCTTACCTTACTTCTTCCATTCTAGGATGTCTTTGACCTCCAAGCTCCACCAGTGGTTGCTAGCTGAACTGTCAAGCCTCCCTCTTATTTTCACTAAGAAGTTTGATGCACTTCCATTCAAGGAATCACCTCTCTCACTTTCTACACTTTCCCACACAAGGCATAGAAAGACACATGTGCAAGAAGCAATAAGCATCTCCTCTCTCTCTCTCTCTCTCTCTCTCTCTCTCTCTCTCTTATACACACACAAGAGCAAGAGAAAGGAGAATAAAAGAGCTCACTTAGCACAAAGGGGGATTGTGTTATTGTATTATGAGAAATTGACTTATATATACTTATCCCCTTATTCACACATGCGCACTCAAAATTAAACCCCAAACTACTAAGCTTGGTCATTTGTGAGCTCTTTTCATAATATATATACAACATTTATAATGCCTTTTCATGACACTTATTGTGCTACTCTCATCTATCTTTATTAAGCCTAAAAGCGTTTAACATCCCCCTTACCTGATGTAAGTTTCATCGTTGGAACTTCTTCATGGCTTGAATGCCCTATCACTTGAATCTATAATAATTTCCTTATGATTGTATCTTTCACAATGTTCTCCTAAAATATGGATGGGGTGTCCAGAAGGATGTGTCAATTATATATATCTCCAAATATAACATGCATGTATCCAAGCAAGCATCGAAGATGATGGATAAAAATACAAAATTTGATGCTCCTTTGGACCCCTATTCATGTCAAAGCACAAGATCAAAATTTTCAGTGGTTTCCTTCTTCTAGTTGAGAAGAACCATGATCAACTTCATGAAACGACATGACAGGACAATTGTTGGATTGGGTATTCTACACTAGGCTTTTATCCACCTCCCCAAGTGTATCTTTCTTTCATCTTTTGTAGCGGTAAGCAATAATTTATATGACCATTCTAATCTCAAGAAAATTCTGTAATTGTATATTTGTGAGCTTTGTACTTAATGCTGCCACATTTTCCTAACAGAGTGTCGTCCCCTACTATTGGCATGAGCTCCTCCCATTGAAGCATTAGCACCCTTATTGGATATGGCATATATGGGAGTTTGTGAGGGGAGTTGTATTGTATGCCTCTCGAAACAACCTAGTTGTTGGGTTGGATGATTTAACCTACATCGCCACCTTAAAAATGATCTGCAACATCAAATTTCTAATCTTGATTAATTCTTCATACTATATTAGAGATAATTGATCTAAAATGTCTTGGTTAGCATATTCCTTTTGTAAAGCAGTAGGTGGTGGTGTTACTTACCTCTGTGTGAAGCCGCTCACGAAACGATGGCCTTAGTGTGACTCCTCGAGGCCGAGAGTGTCAGTAAGGTAATCAACATGGAAAGAAGAAGATGCTACATTAGTGTGGGGCTCATTTTATTAGTTTATGGGGCAAGTTCATCAGAGAAGGAAGGAGTTTAGAAGCAAGAGGTGTATTAAGTGGATAAGTAAAAGGATATGCATTCTCTCCCTCCCTATAATCCTCAGAACATATCTAGATCAGTTTGATATTCTTAGGTTATGATAACGAGGTACTCAATACTCTTAATATCATAGTCATATACAATGTGGATACTAATAATATTTGCTTTAAATGTTTATATATTTTTTGGTAGAGCCTAAGTATTCCATAGGGTTGATAAAGGGTGCTCTCATGTAGACATAAATATTTATATGTGTCATATAACCACCCTTGGGTATGGAACCATGCAAAAGGCTTAAAATGGTTTCAAAACTTGCAAGGGTGGAAGAAAGATTAAGGGTCATAAACAATTCTCCCATCTTCTCCCTGTCATCCAAAACAATGGAGTGCATGAGAGCTCCATATCATAATCTAAAGTTAAGAATACCATATTAGTGAATTTGGGAATTTCCCAATTCCCATTTTTGAATACTTAAAAAAGGGGACATGGATAACATGTTTGTAAGTTTCTCAAAACCCTATCATATGACCTATCGTTGGAAAGCGATTGAAAAATGGAATCTAAAGAGCTATAAAGCGCTCATTTTGGATTAGTGGTGTTCAAGTTATGGTTAATCCAAACTTTTGACCACGTGTCCCAAACTTGTGGAAAATTCCCATATTCCCCAATATGGTGTTTAAGCACTATGGGATGCAATGCATAAGTGTACATGACGGTGTAGTCAGTAAGATAGATGTTGTAATGAAAAATTACCATGATTATGGTTAGACCTACATCCCTATCTAAATTTTGTTGGAGAACTACTATGTCCCCTTGGTTAGGTCCTTGCTAACATCTATGTCATATTATAAAAATGAGATGGTTAGTGATAAAAAATAAGTTAAGAGAATGTGGAGGGACCCTCGGAGTCATCGTCGGTAATGTAGCTAGCTTGGCGAAGCACCTCCACCAATTGCTTTAGCTTGTTATTGAACTCCTCTACTTATGGCTTCTGTTGTTGATTTAACTAATTTAGGCATAAGAGTGGAGGTGTGATGCTTATCCCACGGGTCTCTCTTGCTTATAGGACCTTCTTGTGCTGGCTTCTTGGGCTTACCTTCTCATGTCCTTAAGCAATAGTAGGGCCTCTTGAAGTAAATCCTCCTTTGATTGCATCTATACTTTTACTTCATGGATGGAGTTTGTCAAATGAGTCACAACCTACTACTGGTGGCTTTTGATGGGGTAAGTTCTAATTTCTCCTTACCTATTTGGATCTCTAATGAAGAGATCTCATAGCTTGTACATGTATTCTACTAAACTCTTCTCTTTCCTTTTTCTGAATTCTCTATGCATTTCTTTTTAATTGCTTTAGCCTTGTGTAGTTCTGTGACCTATTTTTCAACTAGCTTTTTGCTTGCTTCAAAGTCAGCCTCTGTTTGTTGGGTTTTGTCTTTAGTTAACAACAGTGGTCTAACTACACCTTTAACTTCTGTTCATAATCTTCTTTAAGGTCATTCATGTGCTTCTCTTGTTGACTTAAATGTTCTTTTAGGTTCTTGGTCTGTTCTTTATGTGCTTGTAATTCTCCTTAATTTGTGGCATATGTGGAGATGATTAAATCCAACTCCACATTAATGGCCTTTAGTTTATCTTCATGCCTCCTATGTGTTAGAAAATATGTGGAGATGATTAAATCCAACTCCTCATTAATGGCCTTTAGTTTATCTTCATGCCTCCTATGTGTTAGAAAATATGGTGTCACAAATTTTTGTGATTGAGAGGGAGTATTGAGAGACACATTTGCACATGTTGGCACAATGTTGAATTATGTGGGTGAATGATTTCATGGTAAAGTTAAGTGTGCCTATTCTCATGCATTAGTGTGCTTATTATCTCATTATGGATTTTCTTGATTATTTTAATCCTCCTTATGCATATTCTAATCATGTGGTTAGACTAGGCTAGCACAATTTCTTAAA
This sequence comes from Cibotium barometz, assembly GCF_041138505.1. Lineage (NCBI taxonomy): Eukaryota > Viridiplantae > Streptophyta > Polypodiopsida > Cyatheales > Cibotiaceae > Cibotium > Cibotium barometz. Next base: position 2,810,302 of record NC_141072.1, on the reverse strand, counting down.
TTGTTGATATGGTATTAGACCATAGGCTTTAACTAAGCCTAGATTGGTGTGTTTTTATTTAAGAGTATTGGTTTATCATGGTTTATGTATAGAGGAGAAATTTGGCACACTCATTATCATTAAGGAGAGCAATTATTATGAAATTATGCCTTAACATGGTTCATTTAAAGATTAGAGATCACTTGAAGCTACCCATGGAATCTACAATGGAGATTTCAACGGTGTGAAGATTTTTCAAGTCTACATTATCAAACAAGGAGCTACCAAGAGGGATTATGCATCAAGATAAGGTTGGTTTATTGTGATTTTACCTCATAAAATTTAGTTTGGGCATGGGAGAATGCTCAAATTTAGAAGGGTCGTTGTTAGTACATGGGATATGTGAATCCCATTGTTCTTTTCATTTGGTGGCAAGAAACCATGAAGAGTTGTAAGCTTGTCAATGAGAAGGGGATAAGCAGTTAAGGGCTAAGGAAAGAGCCCATGTTTGAGAACACTCATTATCATTAAAGAGGATTGTGCTAGTTAAGTTGCTCATAAAAGATGAGCAAGATATGTGGGAGCCATTCTGATGGCTTTCATGATGGTACACCTTTGGTTTCTCAAAGAAACTTGTGAAAGCACCCTTAAACATGCCCCATGGAAAGAAGAAGAGCATGCAAATTGTGAGCACAATGGGGAGCTCACTATAGCCATGTTGTTAGTTGTGTAAACCTCAAGGAGGAGGTTTGTTCATGTAAGAAGAGGAGGCAAGTATGAGTTTTATGAAGGAAAGGTTGGTTGGAAGCTACTACATTGAAAATATTTAAAAGTAATTTGTTCCTCCTTGTAATGAAGCAATAACTTTAGATTAGGTTTATAACCTTGGTCATGGGCTCAAGTATAAAAGGGGGCTCATAGACTACTATTGAGCCTTTTTGATACCTTTGATATCTTTTGACATTGGTCATCACCCATGAGTCTTGGAGCCTCATGGGTGATGACCTTTGATATCTTTTGACATTGGTCATCACCCATGAGTCTTGGAGCCTCATGGCTTTCAACCTTGGCTTATGGAAGGCTATTTCCATCCTTTGGTGAAAGGTTAAATCACTTAGGAATTATGTATGATTTCTTGCTAATTACATGTTAATCAACATAATGATTATCCCTAATCTCAGCTTATGATCACTCTATTTCAATCGATATCATAGCTCTTGGCTTAAATCCTTGCTTAGGGAGTGATTAGATTATAATAATTTTTGAATTATTCTTAATTGAGTTTTTAAAATGCATTTTCTTGATCATGATTAGTGATAATAATTTTTGGATTACTGTTAATCCAATTTTCTTGAATGCATTTTCTTTATCATGATTAGTGTTATTGATTCTCAGATTGGAAATTTTCAAAGTTTTCAAAATGCATTTTCTTTATTTTCTTGCATTTCTTGATATTCTTGAAAATCTTCTTGATTTCCTTGAATTTTGGTAAATTTTTACATGAATTAGAGTTTGTTTTTATCAAAGCCATGTTGTTAGTTGTGTAAACCTCAAGGAGGAGGTTTGTTCATGTAAGAAGAGGAGGCAAGTATGAGTTTTATGAAGGAAAGGTTGGTTGGAAGCTACTACATTCAAAATATTTAAAAGTAATTTGTTCCTCCTTGTAATGAAGCAATAACTTTAGATTAGGTTTATAACCTTAGTCATGGGCTCAAGTATAAAAGGGGGCTCATAGACTACTATTGAACCTTTTTGATACCTTTGATATCTTTTGACATTGGTCATCATGACTCTTAGAGCCTCATGGCTTTCAACCTTGGCTTATGGAAGGCTATTTCTATCCTTTGGTGAAAGGTTAAATCACTTAGGAATTATGTATGATTTCTTGCTAATTACATGTTAATCAACATAATGATTATCCCTAATCTCAACTTATGATCACCCTATTTCAATCGATATCATAGCTCTTGGCTTAAATCCTTGCTTAGGGAGTGATTAGATGATAATGATTTTTGAATTATTCTTAATCGAGTTTTTAAAATGCATTTTCTTGATAATGATTAGTGATAATAATTTTTGGATTACTATTAATCCAATTTTTTCGAATGTATTTTCTTTATCATGATTAGTGTTATTCATTCTCAGATTAGAAATTTTTGAAGTTTTCAAAATGTATTTTCTTTATTTTCTTGCATTTCTTGATATTCTTGAAAATCTTCTTGATTTCCTTGAAATTTGATAAATTTTTACATGAATTAGAGTCTGTTTTCATCAAAGGCTAAAAGTCCCCACAAACACAAATAGCAAGTGAAAGTATGTGGAAGAGCGTATAGTCCAAGGAGGTGTAGGTGGATAATGAAAAATGGATCCCAAAGAAAGATCCCAATATGAAAATGTTTCAAGTGTAAATGGGCACAATGTGAAGGCCAAAAAGCTAGGGCTAAAAAAGTAACCGTGAAAATAAAGAAATGTGGAGGTCACAGAGTATGAAAGGTTCCAAACCCTAAAGTTTGGACCGATAGTGTGAATGGCCATTTGGACAATTAATATGGATGGCCATGGACCTCTTAAACCAAACCCTACCTTCCATCCCTCTTATTATTGTGTTAGGGTTAACTCTTCTCCACAACAACTTCCTCTATTCCTGACTCGGTGGTTGCTTCATGGCTCTTCCTTTTGCATCAGATAACACCTCTTGGCCCTTGTTTTTGCCAGTAGTGATCATGGCCCCTCCTTTCATGATTCACTTAAAGCTTTGGGCTTTCTTTTTCACCACCGACTATAGATTCTACACTATTTTCGTGACTCCGCTCTTTACCATTTGGATGCAGGGTGACTTTTCTCGGCTGCTTGGTCCTCATCGCCTACTGCTGCTGCAGTGGCTGTGGTTAGGTAGGTTTTGAGTGGTTGTGTGGTTGTTTGCACTATGGCAAGGCTCTACAATCAGTTTGTGGCTAAGGCTAAACACCTTCTGTATATATTAGTTCTATGATGCCTAGAGACCCTTAGTCTCCATGATGGCTAGAACCACTATTTTGTTTCTTGTTGTTTTGTTGCTTTGTTTCACTATGGTGATTAGCTATAAGCTTTGTTTACTGTATTTGCATGCATACAAAATTAATTCTCTTTTTCCAAAATTGCATGTGTGGCTAACTCTATATTGATGCTTGAATTGCAGTTCCTCTCAAACTATGATATGAGAGATTCACTTTGCTCACTGCAATTTTAGATCTACTATACTCCACATCATCTTAAATTATGAGATGAATGTGCACAATGTAGACACACAAGTTGGCTGTTGGCCTTGATCCCAGCTGTTTTTTTTTTCGCCTACTTATTAATGAATAAACTCCTTGAATGTTAATAGTTTTCCTATGTTTTCTGCTACCTTGAATATCACAGTTTGTTGAGTTATCTTTTGTGTGCCTTTGCATGTAGTTTGGCTTACTTTCCCTTGATTGTGCCTTTGCATGTAGTTTGGCTTACACGCACACATGTTAGACTTCCTTTCTTTGTTTGTGCTTTCCTTTGTTTGCGACTTTACAAGGACCCTTCTTGCACCCTTAGCCTGTTTTTGTTTTTTTGTGTTTTGTATCCATTTCTTGCATCTTTAACCTACTGCCTGTTCCTCTTTTTCATATAGATCAATTAATGATCTACTTTCTTCTTCAATAGTCAACACCCCAAGCCTTATGGTGTATGGAGCACACTAGTTTACACTAGTCGACTAGGTTTGATTCCCAGCAAGGATAGTTGATTGGCTATTTTATATATTACAAACCTTGTATGCATAATTTTTGACATGGATTAAAGTCGTTGTGTCATGCATACATTAACTTTTGCATCAAATTGTCAATCTTACTTGCATTCCAACAAACCATGAAATTGTTTTGTATAATCTTGTCCTCTTTGCATCAAAATTAGTGTAGCTTGATCAATCTTTGTTGTAGAAGTGTGTTTAGCATTAATCTTTGAAAGATTAACATCAATCTATGATAAGACCTTGCTTTTGCACAAATATGAAAAGATTTAACAGTTTCTACACACTTTGCTGAAGAACTATATCATTTAATGTTGTTCTGTGTAATTCACTGCTCTTGAAGCTTTCATAATTTCTTTGCAAAGTCTTTGTCAAAAGTTGTCAAGATTTACTTAATCTTTTACAAATCATTATTGTCTTTCAATTTGTTGCTTGTTGAGCAAGCCTTAGTTGCACAATATTCAAGAAACATGAAATGAAGTTAAACTTTGTGCACTTACTTCAAGATTTGTTGAAAACTTCATTAATCTTGAACTGCACTGAAATTTGCATTGAAATCTGTTCAAAACTACAATGAATTTATACTCAACACAACACTTTGCAACTCTGCAATAGTAATCTGAAAATTGTACACATCAATTTGAATATTCTGCATTATAGTAATCTAAAAACTTTGCACAACAATTGTATTCTCTACACACTTCTTGAGACTGCATTAAGATTTTGCAACATTTGTAGTCTTCTTCCAATCTTTGATAATCAGCACTCTTTTTATGAATCTTTCACTAAAAACTACATAGCAACCAAGAATCTTCTCAAAATTCAAAGAATTCAAAGGATCAAGTAGCAACCAAGAATCTTCTCAAAATTCAAAGAATTCAAAGGATCAAGTGAGGAGGAAACTAGGGTTTGTGCGAATTGTGAGACTTGTTCACATATGAGTACATTTGTGTGAGGTGTTTGAACGTTTTGAGCTTACAATGGAGATTATTCACATGCATTGTGTGAGATCTTGGTACATTGTTCACACATTTGGGGATCTAGTGAGTTTATTCACACACCATATACTTTGGGTAGTTTTGGGAGTTTGTAAACACGCCTTGTTGTGTGAGGATCTACGCATTTGGTGTTTGTGAGATTGATCATAATCATGGATTTTGATATATCATGGAGATGTTCTGGGTTATGGGCGAGATTCTTATTATGAGTTCACCAAAGGCATGACTAATGATGAGCTTTGACATGGATGGATGATGTGTAGAGATCTTGATGATGTACATATTGATATGGATGGCTACATGGCAAATGATGATCGTGATTATTATTCATCTCGGGATCATCCTCTGAGTCATGGTGTGATAGGGACATGTGTAGTGCATGTTTACATACATGTCGCCATCACAGTGGTGTTTGCATGGGCCTCAACAGTGTCTACAATCACCCTTGACATCGACTAGCCATCATCTCATTAATTCTCATTTAGTTAGACTGACTCATTAATTGTATTATGATGGGGATGATGAGGATGATGTTGTATTTTACACACACATGATGGCATTGATGTATCACACACACATGCACATGATCATAGTGATATGCATGCACATGATGCCACACTGATACATATGCACATGATGATGATATACATGATAGTGATGTGTGAGTTAGATCATGTGGGCAGCATGATCTCGCTTTCCTACAGATCATGTGGATACTCTAGTTGATTGTGAGATGACATTTTAGAGAATAGTGTCCATTTGATTAGTGATGTATCCATTAGCACACTTAAGGTTGTTGGTGATACTTTGTATACAAGTGACAGACACCTATGAGCATAAACTTGAGTTCTTAGTGTTATATGCATCAGGCTATTCTGCTAGGATTTCTATTTGTTGATACATCACTGATATGACCACTACTCCTAGTATTCATATATCACTGATATACGAACACTACCCCTAGTATTCATAGCATTCCTGGTAGCATTTGTGTGGATAGAGTTCATGTAGCAGTCAGGGATAGTGCATGAGAATAGTGATGATTTTATTGATGTGAGACATCATAGTAGGATTGTGCATATTGATCATGTATTTGAGCAGTCATGTATCACTGATATGACCACTACTCCTAGTATTCATATATCACTGATATACGAACACTACCCCTAGTATTCATAGCATTCCTGGTAGCATTTGTGTGGATAGAGTTCATGTAGCAGTCAGGGATAGTGCATGAGAATAGTGATGATTTTATTGATGTGAGACATCATAGTAGGATTGTGCATATTGATCATGTATTTGAGCAGTCAAGGATAGTGCATGAGAGTAGTGATGATTTCATTGATGTGAGACATCGTAGTAGGATTATGAATATATTTCATGTATTTTAGTAGTCATGGATAGTGCATGAGAGTAGTGATGATTTCATTGCTATGAGACATCGGCATCATATTGATCAATGGCATAGATCTTGAGAGATTTGCATTTTATCTAGAAATCTCCTTAGATCAGATATTATGGAGGTAGATTTATCATTGAATGTAGGAAACACAGGGGCATCATTGATGGAGATAGACCATGTTTGAGGATGACCTTGGAGGCCTTGGGGATGCCATAGATGATGATTTAGGAGATGATTCCATTTATCTTTCATGTGAGGATACCTCTTCATTTTTCAATGATGACTATGATGATGCTGATGATTATATTGATATCCTGGATCATCATACACCCATAGAGGGTTTTTCACATGAGGATGTAGTTCGTGATTTGGCTCATAGCCATATACCTACTGATGTAGTGGATCATGTCTTTGGCTTTTTGAGTGATGCTACATGGTATGACGGTATTGGTTCACTTTTACCCTCACCGACCTTGAGAGATGTTTTTTTGGCTTTTATTTTTTATGAGCTAGAAGATTTTCTTTTGGACCTTTTCCTGTGTAATTGGTCAGCATATGACAATAAGGCACCAAACTTGCATTATCATCATCTTCTTTTTTTGGGGCTTTCATGTAAGAATCTACATACCTATATTTCTTATCTTCTTTTTCTTTTCTGATTCTTTTAATTGGCCCTCTATTGGTTTTTCCTATTGTTGTGGAGAGGAAACTTGGGGCTCTTCAAGTGTGGTACGCTACATAGGATTCTGTAGGGGTTTTGTTAGTGACTTCACCGTGTGATGGATATCTTTTGTATGAAATAATAAAGATTCCAATCGTTGTACCTACTTAAGGAGCTCAACAGAAGGTGTTGCCTGAGCTTTGATGAAAGTAACAAACTCAATGATTATGTTTAGATTAACACCTAAGAATATGGTGGGGAACCTTATCGCGAGGAGGGAGGTAGATCTTCTTGTGTTTAATCATCTCCTTCTTCTTAAGCCTCTTCTCCACCCTTTGCTTCACGAGAGGGAGGTAGATCTTCATGTATTTACCTTCTCCTTATTATAAATCCTATTGTCCAGCCTTTTCTTCTTCATAAGGGCATGGCCTAATGAGAATCTTTTTGGTTTGAGGTCCCGCCTTCTTCTTGTAGCTTATGAAGGTCAATCCCATTTTACCTTGGTCTTGATCTGCATTATCATAGTGATTTCTCTATGTGCCAACTCATCTACCTTTTCTTTGACATTGGTATACTTCACCCCATTATTATAAAATACCTTCTCTTTGAGAGGCATTATATCAAAGGGGAGGCATTTAAGCTAGTGAAAGTAGGGAGCAAAGAGAAATTGATATGTCCATAGTAGAATTCTATAATGTCATTTTGCTCCACCTTGTGTGTGCATGTCACTGAGGGTAACTACATAACGTACCTCATATCATCCTCTTTGATCATTATTCTCTTGGTGGTTCCATTTGGCAGTGTTACTTCACTTATTTTTATCCTTTTATCATAAGACTTAATGAATTCTGGATAGAGTTAAGAATTGATGACTTTTGATAGCTATTGTGCATGCTGATCTCATGCATGACTTCCAGCTTTGCCTTGAGTTCTGGGGTTTTGAGGAAAACCAGGCACTCTAAAGAATGATATTGGAAATATACCTTGCCTTTTGCACTCGGTACATCTCTACTTATTATCTGCCTTGCCCTTTACCAGAGTGGTTCCAACTTCCCCAGAGGTCTCAAGATCTATTTGATGCTTAGTTTGAGTCCTCATTCTCCTTCTTGTGGGGATTCATCATGTAAAAGTTAGAATAAAATCTATCTAGCCACAAACTGGCTGTCAGGGAGACTCTTCAATTTCCTTTTGTTTTTGGAGAGTTAGTGTGCTAATAATACAATATGCTATTAGTGAAGTTATCTATATGCTTAGTGATGGTTTAGGTAAGTTTTCCCTAGGTGTGGAAAAGTAGACTAGTCTTTCACAGTAGTGAATATCTAGAGATACTCGAGAGACTAGTATGTGGAGATACTCATGTGAAGCAAAAGCACGTTGGTTCACTATTGGAAAGGAAGCTGAGATTGGGATTATTAGTACCATTCCTAATGACTTTTATTAGCATGTATATCTTGAGATATTTACATTGAAAAGAAGTTAGTATTTAAAGAAGGAAAGATATTAGAATGGTCTAGTAAGTCGGCAAAATATGCAATTAATGTGTAAGAAGTCAGACCTAAACAATTTTTATAACGTGAAAAACCAGTATGGTTTTTCATGACTATGAATATTGGAGGTGATCAGATGGTGATCAGATGAAGTTAGTAACTCATGCTGTTTTTCATATTTTTGTGGCATAAAAAACCAAGTTGGTTTTTCACACATAATTTTTTGAGAGATAATCACGTAAGTTAAAGGTTAGTTATACGGTACCAAATGTTGTTAGTTGGATGTACTAAGGTTAGTGGAGATGAAAGATAAGATAAATGATAACTTCTTGAGAATCTCCTTTGGCATGAAAAACCAGTGTGTTTTTTAATAGTTGTGAATATCCTAAGGTAATTTTAATCATAAAAAGCATAATTGAGTGCTTTAGAAGTACTCAAGAAGGTGGGAATGGTTAGAATTTTATGTTTTCCCCTTGATGGCTTGAAGTCACTTTAGCATGAAAAACCAATCAAGTTTTTCACTATACCATTTTATAATAGTTTTTAAGGAGGGATGTAAAAAAGAGTGTAAAGTAGAAATGACAACATGATAGACTTGTGTTTGTACATAAGCTTTTTAGGGTTTCTTCCCATTGGGGTGGGGTGCGGCCAACAAAAAACAATGTGAGGAGTGGGTTCCAAATTTGATAAAGAGAGAATGGACATGGCTATGACACATAAAAAATATTGCTAGAATAGTAAAAGTGCATTGAGAGAGACAATGTGGCAGTTATGTTTCACATTGCTATGTAGAGTGTGTGTGATATAACAACTTAACTACAAGAAGAAAGATAATACTTCAACCACCAAACGAAAAGCAAGGCCTGAGTGCCCCCTGTCTCAGTGTAGTAGCATGCATCGATAGGCAAGACTTGGTGGCATGGGAGACATTAGCAAGCACCACGGAAGCAGCAAGAAAGAGTGAAAGCATAAATAGAAAGAATACAAAAATCAAGCAAGAAGAACGACACAAATAGTTTAAATGAGGACAATAAGTGAAGGAGGGATGGGATGACTGACTCATAATTTGGGTGGGCGACACATGTTATCGTTTCATTGGTCAAGTTTTTTACGTGTAAAAAATTATCCATGGTCATGAAATTTTTTGGTTTTCATGTCGAAACAAGTTTGGTGTTTTTGTTATTTAACTATATATTACACCTTTTATTTATATCATGTACTAGGATAATGTGCTTAATCTATTGTGTGCGCTAGTATGATATGGTTAGGATTAATGTGTTTAACTATATATTGCACCTTTTATTTATATCATTTACTAGGATAATGTGCTTAATCTATTGTGTGCGCTAGTATGATATGGTTAGGATTAATGTGTTTAATCAGCCTGTGTGCATTGACTAATATTATTTTGGATATAGGCAATAAATGAGTGGCAAATTATGTGTTAATCATGGGTGGAACATGTGTCGGACCACTATGGGATATTTTGGAAGACATGTGAATACCGTTTATGGTTTCATATTTAGGCATCAATATTTTTGTAAGGCTAAGGCCTCATACCTTTATACATACCAAATAGTATTTTATACTTTTGGTAAGCCAAAGACTTTATATTAATGCTTGCGATATTTTTGTAGAGCTTGAACACTCATAAACTCAAAAGCACTTGTGCTTTATTTTTTAAAATTATCTTTGTGGAAAGCAAGATTTTTCTAATACATATAAATATCGGTGAGTGGTACAAGGGCCACACTCATCCTAGGGGAGATTCAACCCACTCTTGTGTTGATGGTGAACTCTAATCTATTCTCTATCTCACTTTGTTTATTTAATTTTTTTAATTAAGGTTTATGCTTTTAATTTATGCAGTATATGTTATGCTCTAATTTTTGTGTTGAGAAATTAGAATTCCTTCTCCAAGTGTCTTAAAGGTCCTAATAGTGGTATCAAAGCTTGGGGACCTCTCAAGGAGAATGATTTTTGAAGAAAATTTCAAAAACCAAGGTTTACGTAATTTATTTTATGTAAAGAAGGCTAAAGGTTTGCTTTTTGTGAATTACTAAAGCTTCAACAAATCAAAGGAGAAATATAAGGGGAAAAAGAAAGGCCTACAAAACCCTACAGCAAGGGTCCAAGTGCTTGGACAAAGAGAGGAGCTCGAACAAAGAGAGGAAGTGCTTGGACAAAGAGAGGAGCTCGCCAAAAATCCAAAGGGTAAAGAGAAAAAGGCATAAAAACCTTTGGACAAAGGTTGGATGGTTTATGGGAATTGTATGGACCATTGGATGAAGAATAAGATCAAGGGCTAGAGATTAAGGCCACCTTTTTCAAAAACCACCACTATTTAAACAAAAACCACCCTTCATCTTACACAAAACCACCTTCCTCAATCTTCAATCTCTCAAAGATTAATCAGTATAGATGAAATCACCAAGACAAGAGCTTTATCTACTTGATCTCAAAATTGCTAAACCTACCGTACTAAGGAATTACATATTCAAGGGCTACAAAATTTCTCAACAAACTTTGAAAATATATATTTTTCTTTCTCCCTACATCCTTCTTCCTTCTCAATTCTTGTGCTTCCTTTTATTTGCACTACAATTGTTGCTAATTTCTTTTTCCTCCCTCTCTATGCTTCCAATTGTGCAATGGTCGACTGTCTTATATTTTTCCTCCCTTTTTTGTGCCAAACCAAGCCTTCGCCCGTTGCTTCCTTCTTGTTGTGTACTAAGTGTTGACAGCGCTAGTAGAAACCTTTGTGTATTAAAATCTTTTAGCTTTTGTGTCAAAGCTTTTGTATTAAAGTTTTGTATAAAAGCCTTAAGCTTTAAAGCTTTTTTGCTAAATCTTTAAGCTATAAAGCTTTATCTTAAAGCTTTGTGTAAAAAGCTTATAATTTAGGCCTTTAAAAATCTTCGAAAAGTTTTTTTAAAGAAGAAAAAGAATCCTATCATTTATTTATTTTTAAAAAGCAAATGAAAAGCTTAAAAGCTTTGAAATTTTAAAAGATCTCTTATACTCAAGTTTCTAAAAGAGTTTAAAGAACTACATAAGCGTAAGATAGAAAAAAGGGAGAGTTAAAATGCTTCCTAAGCTTCAAAAGATTTTAAATTCAAAATCTTTGTACTACTACAAAAGGGTTTTTTCAAAAGTTGATTTTTGGGGAACAAAGGCAAAGATCTCAAAGGTAGATTTGGGCTACTTCACCAAATTAATATTGAAGGCTTAAAATACCACTTACGAGCTTTGTGACACTTGAAGTTGGGAATTCTTGCTCCACAAAATTGGAACAACATACGACTTCAACAAATTCAAAGCAAGGACCCTAAGTTCTACTCTTCCCATATTGTTTATTTGCTTATCATCATAATTACTATCAAATTTTTACAATTTTATTTTTCTTTCTCAATTCCTCATCATGTCAAACCCACAACCTCCTTCTATTTTTGAGAAACTTCTATGATCTCTTCAAGCTTAATTAAATGAAGAACGAGCTACGAGGATAGAATTGGAAGAACTACTCTCTAACAAGAAATGATCAAGAAGTGTTGAATCTAACTTTGACATTAGACGTACCATCTCAGGGGATTCACAAGCCATAACTTATGGTGTCATGTGACTGTAAGGGAGGCAATTTTTGGAAGGGTAGGCTTAAGCTTATAAGTTAGGGGGGGTAAGGGAGATCTTATGGGGGAGGTGGGGGAGGGTGGGAGTAGTGGAGAATGGAAGCAGGGGATTGGTTTCTACTTGTAGCTCACAATATGTGGTCTAGTGTTGTAGGTTGAAAACTTGATAAGTTTATCAGTCTTTTAAGTTGACCATCCATGGAAACAATTTTAGGAGGGTACATGCAGGCCTTTGTGATTTTAGCATCACACCCATGCTAATTACATGGGTTGCATCTTACCACACGTAATACCTACTATCCGATTTCTAAACCTTAAATAGGGGGTAATTGAGTTTCATAATCAGGAATCATAAGCTTAGAAAGGGGTATATGTTTTTTTAGAGAAACTTAAATAGGGAGTTTTTATGAGTTTCATGCATGCAAATATCCCCTTTCTATGGGAAGTGAATCCTCGGCGGGTGTACTATCAAAGAAACTTTTTGTGAACAAGAGAAATAAAAAGGAAAGAACATTAGTCGTAAAGCTTCCACATCTCAAAATTTTGATCGTAAAAAGAATGCAAAAATGGTGTTATCATCAATTAGTTAACGTGATGATTATTTTTCTAGGGAAGATTTTTTCGAGAAAGATAAGGTCAAGTGTGCTACAAATCATTTAGTTGAAAGTGCATCATTATGGTGAAATGCAATTAAGAAAGGACATGAACAACCTAGGACTTGGAAAGAATTTCAAAAGCTCATTAAAAATAATTTCTTGCCACCTCAATATAAAGCAAGAGCATGTTAACAATGGGATATGCTTTGTACAACTATATGTGGATAAATTTTGGCAAGTCCTCATTCAACTCTAAGCCATTAAAGGAGTGACAACAAAGGAGCACAAATTCATTGCTAGATTAAAGCATACTCATCGAGCAAAGATCAATATGTTCCAACCTCATTCTCTCTCTACGGCGATCTCTTTAGCTTACAATTTTGAGCAAAAGAATGGAGTACCAAAGGACATCAAACCACCACACAATTATCCTGCTAACAAATTCATAAAGTTTGTTCCTTTTTGTAAGTTTGACAGGTACACAAATGATACCAAGGGTGTTGCTTTAAACAATAATAATAATCGTGGTGCTAATAATAGCAAGAAGAAGAAGAATGATGATGTCAAGAAGAAAGAAGATTTTGTACCTTGAGTTGTGACATGCTACAATTGTCGACAAAAAGGACACATTGTACCCAATTATCCACAGAAGAAGAAGAACTCAACAATTGCACATGTCAACATGATTGATGGTGAAGAAGATGCAAAGGATAACGACTTCTCTCCTAAGAAAGATGATAATTAAAAAATGAAGATCTTTCAGATGATCCAGGTATGTGTAAACCTATTGAAAGGCAAGTTTCACCTCATACGCTTTTAAAAACAAAAGGACAAATTAAGGGCAAGGAATTAGGTATATTGCATGAAAATGGTAGTACCCATGACTTTATCTCAATCCCCCACATTTCTAGTTGCACCTTTGCATTCATATAATGTTATTCTTAGAATGATATGGAGACATGAGCATAACCCTCACATTGATTTTGATTCTCATGTCATATCTTTTGAATTCAATGATGTGAATGTATGCTTAATAGGATTACGAGAATCTAGTGAATGTGCACTCCTTAGCCATACCCAAGCTAAGTGAACCATGAGCAAAAAGGAAAAGACTTATTTAGTCATGGTGGTTAATGAGGTTTCTGCCTCAAAACCAAGTTCCAATGACACCCCACACCAACCATTCATTTCACAATTTTTGGATTGTTTTATGAATGAGTTACCTCTTGGATTACCTAATTTTAGACCCGAAGACCTTAGGATATACATTATCCCTGGTAGTATTTTGCCTTGTAGGGATCCTTATAGAGTAAGTTTTCCATAGCAAAAAGAGAACCAATCTTAGATTGATGACCTACTTATTGATAGGAAACTTATTAGGCCTAGTAGTTCACCATACGGAGCATGTGTCCTTCTTGTATAAAAGAAGAGTGGAATGTTTTGCACATGTATTGATTACCAAGCTTTAAATAAGAATACTGTCAAGAATATATATCCTATTGATCTCTTAGATAAGTTGAGAGGAGCCAAAGTAGTTTCCAAGGTTGAACTATTAGAATGGTTGAAGAAGATGTCTATAAGACTACTTTTTGCACACAAACAAGTCATTATGAGTTTTTAGTAATGCCTTTTGGACTTCCTAATACACTTGCTACATTTGGTCGCATAATGAACCATATATTCTTGAAGCACCAAAATTTTATAGTTGTTTTCTTTAATGACATCTTTTTTTATATAGCAAAAACGATGATGAGCACAAGAAACATCTAGAGATAGTATTCAATCTTTGAAAGAAAATAAACTCTATGCCAAAACAAGGGTGAATTCTTTCAAAAAGATACCTGGGACATATTATGTTTGAAAAAAGAATTTATGTCAACCCTAAAAAGATAGAGACCATTAGATCATGGCCTAACCAAAGGATATTCATGAGTTGAGATCTTTCTTGGTTTATGTTCTTATTATAGAAGATTTGTGGAAATTTTTGCTTACAAAGCACATCACTTGACTAAGTTATTGAAAAAGACTAAAGTTTTTCTTTGGACTGACATGCATGAAAAATCTTTTAATGCACTAAGTATGGACTTACCCACGCACATGACTTGATTTTCTTAGACCATTCTTTGTGGTAGTAACTAATGCTACTGGCCATGGTATTGGTGCTGTGCTCATGCAAGATAATCACCCAATTTCTTTTGAAAGTAGAAAATTGAAACCATCTAAGCTTAAGTACAGTACTTATAATAAAGAATTGATTGTTTTTGTTCATGCATTGAAAATTTGGAAACATTATCTTATGGGCTCTGGTTTATCATTAAAACTTATCAACAAAGTATTAAACATTTAATTTCATAACCTTTAATATCAAATAGACATATTAAGTGGTCATCTTTTATTCAAAGTTTTCAGCCAGCTATTCAATATACACCTGGACGTGAAAATGTTGTTGCTGATGCTTCGAGTAGTAGGAGACGTGCCATTAATAATATATCTACCATTGAAGGCGTTTCTTTTTATAACATGAAGGGAACATATGAAAATGATTCTAAATTTTTTCATGCATACAATAAGATCAAAGATAATGATTGGTTACCTCATTCCGATTATTCTTATTATGATGGTTTTCTTTTCTACCAAAAGAGATTATGCATTACTAAACTATTTAGGCAAGCTACTTTTGAAGAATCTCATCAACCACCTTTCATTGATCATAGAGGAGCATCACCTACCTTGCAAATAGTTGCAAGGGATTTCTTTTGGCCTACTATGTTTGGCGTAAAGATGTTGCTAAGTTTGTTTCTACATGTGTTGTTTGCCAAAAGATAAGGAGTCATAAAGGAAAGAAGTTTGGTTTGCTTATGCCTTTGCCTATTCCTATAATGAACCATGAAAAGAAATAAGTATGGATTTTATTATTGGATTTCCTTTGACTCCTAAAAAGAATGATATGATCTGGAATATAGTCAATAGATCTAGCGAACATGCTTACTTCATTGCTTGCAAAAAGACATTGACTGCTTATTAAGCTACACATGTTTTATTAAACAAGTGCTTGTACATCATGGTTTACCAAAGATTATTATTTCTAATAGAGATAGAAAGTTTTGTAGTGATTTTTAGACTACTTCATTTGATAATCTTGGAACAAAACTTAATTTCTCTATTGCTTTTCATTATGAATCTAATGGACAAACTGAAGTAACGAATATAGCACAATACTTGATTTACTTAGTCGGGGTCTCATCTCGGCCTAAGTAGTGGGATAAGTATTTACATATTTCATAATTTGTATATAATATTTTTACTCATACTAGTACTAACAAAGCACCATTTGAGATAGCCTATGGTATGGATTTGCGTACTCCTACGACTAGACTTTCACATTCATATGTGCTAACAAAGCACCATTTGAGATATAATATTTACATATTTCATAATTTGTATATAATATTTTTACTCATACTAGTACTAACAAAGCACCATTTGAGATAGCCTATGGTATGGATTTGCGTACTCCTACGACTAGACTTTCACATTCATATGTGCTAATTGTGGCGGCTGGAACATGTGTTGGACTACTATGGGACATTTTGGAAGACATGTGAACACCTTTTATGGATTCATATTTAGGCATAAATATTTTTGTAAGGCTAAGGCCTCATACCTTTGTACATACCATATTTTGTACATACCAAGTAGTATTTTATACTTTTGGTAGGCCCAAGACTTTATACTAATGCTTACTATATTTTTGTAGAGCTTAACTCAAAAGCACTTGTGCCCTGTTTTTTGGAATTATCTTTTTGGAAAGCAAACTTTTTCTAATACATATAAATGTGGGTGAGTGGTAAAAGGGCCACACTCATCCCACTCTTGTGGATCGACGGTGACCTCTACTCTATTCTTAATTTTGTTTATTAAGATTTATACTTTTAATTTATGCAAATATATGTTATACTCTAACTTTTGTGTTGAGAAATTAGAATTTCTTCTCCAAGTGTCTTAAAGGTCCTAGAACTTTCTCAAAGCCTAAGCTATGATGCCATGTAAAAAATTAAAAGTTGTGTGTTAACACAAATATAAATATATTCATAAAGAATAAGATTTAGCAAGATAGATAGATAAATTACTCCTACAAATCCAACTTATAAAATAGAAATTTAGAAAAACACTAAAATGGAGTTTATATGCACTATGAAAGTAGGGTGCACAATGTAATGAAGGCATATCTCAACTTGATAATTTGAATATGATGGAAGCTAGAAAATATGTTGGTGTATACTACAAGTTTTGCATTTATATTAATAAATAATAGGATTTAGCAAGATAGATAGATACAAATAAAAGAAATTGGCATTGCAAACCTAGCTTATAGGAGGCTTATAGTAAGGAGCTTAAATGGCAATCTAGAAAGGCATTAGCTATGTGCACTATAAAAGTAGGGTGCATGATGCAATGAAGGTAGATCTTAAACTTGATGATTTGAATATGATGGAAGGTAGCAATATGCCGGTATATACTACTTAGGGGTGGTTGTATGATAGGTTGTTCTGGTTGGCCACCATACCTTGATTTTAACTAGACCCAATTGAACACATCACTTGATTGGGGTAACAATACACTAAACAAAGAGACATCTAGGCACACTTGTGTGGGGCATGCATCCCGAGGATCATGCCTCTACCCTTAATGTGTTCGATATGGGTATATTAGCCTGCACTAATTAAAGGAAAGGCCAGATTATAGAGACAGATTATAGAGACACTTTGATGTTCAATTCATGCCTTTTATCAAGAACTAAAAGGGAAATGAAAAAAAAACCCTTTTAGATAGCTCTTTAAAATGAATATTCTTTTCTACTTCTTATGTTGCTTATTTCCCCCCCCTTGTAATTCTTTATCGTCCTGTCGACCTGGTCTATTTAACACAACTTCCCTCTCCATAGGACTCGTGGTTTTTTAATGTTTTTCCAAAGGATATGTATTTTTTTCAATTTCTTCTAACACACACAATACAACTTACATAATAATGCACATATGATGTATACACATTAACATCATGACCTAGCTTATATAAACATATCCATGTAATTGACATTATTGTTGCTTAGAAGGTAGCCCCTCAACACTGGGACTTTATCTCATGTAGTTGATTCATATGCTTCATTCATATTCTTTCATGACACTTTTTTTGTGCAAATATAAAAAAACTAATTATAAAATTTGGGGGGGGGGTTGAGAGGCCAAATGCACCAGATATCAAAAACTAAAAGGTCACATGATGAAAAGTGTAAGTAAAGGCCATAAGACAAAAATTTGAGGTAGAGAGAATATGTAGCTTCTATTTGATGTCAAAGAAATGAATTTCATTGACCGACCATGTATTTCACTTTCACTTTGATCCTAAGTAAAGAAATTTAGTTAGGGGATTGCACACTAGTCTTCTAAAAAAAACTAGCCTTGCACACTAGTCTTGGAAAAAAAAACCACATTTGTGCCTTTTAGATACTTTTGTAAATATAACAAGCTTTTGAGAGGAAGGAGTTAGGTTAATGCAAACATGGAGGTGGGCTTTTAGCTAGGGTATAAGCTACATAGCTATGTGAAAAAGAAATGTTCTTAGCTTTGAGTGCATTTGGATATAAACTACATATCTATGTAAAAAAGAAGTGTTGTGACCTTTGAGTGCATTTGGAATTTTTGAAAATTTATTGACTTTTAATGACAATCTTGAAGGGAATTTTTTAATGTTTTTGATTATGTGTGTTTCCAATGTATAATATTCACTAAACAAATTGATGGAGTCTTTAAAGAGCATATAATCTAAACATGCCTAATGGCCAAGTTAACTAATAGAAAACTGCTAATGAAATATGAACATTTTACGTTTGTGTCTTTTGAATAATCATACTTTCTAGGATGTACTCAAAAAGGGTTGCAAAAGTGAAACAAGCTCTAGAATAAAGAATTGTGTGGGCATGTCCTCCCTAAAGTTAGCTGGTACTATGAAACCCACACTTGCTGGAGGTAAATAGGGCCGAAAGTGAACAAGAGATTTAAAGGAAGATTCCCATGTGCAAAAAGAAGAATATAATATTTGAAAAAGCCGCTTTTTTTGGTATAATTTTTCTACTTTAGAGAGAGAGAGAGAGAGAGAGAGAGAGAGAGAGAGAGAGAGAGAGAGAGAGAGAGAGAGAGACTACATTCAAAGTATGCATCCCTTAACCTTGAAAGCACCTAGAACCACTCATGAAATAGTGGCACAAAAGCAAGCTATGAGTGTCTATGCACCACTCATAAAATAGTGGCACAAAAGAAAGGTATTGGTGTTTGTGCACTCACTCCATGCTTACGAATATAAGTTACACACCTCAAGACTAAGTAGAAGGGGGGCCTTAAAGATGATGCACATTGGAGCTTGTAAAGCCCTACAAGGCATAGAGTACTCTTGTGGAAAAAGGGAAAAATGGTTAGTTAATAGGATACATAAGCACAAACATCTGCACAAGTAAG